>NW_022307441.1:0-11523 GCF_002776525.5 Piliocolobus tephrosceles | reverse complement strand
GTGGCTCACGCTTGTAATCCCAGCACTTTGGGAGGCCGAGGTGGGCGGATCATGAGGTCAGGAGATCGAAACCATCCTGGCTAACACGGTGAAACTCCATCTCTACTAAAAATACAAAAAATTAGCCGGGCGTGGTGGCAGGCGCCTGTAGTCCCAGCTACTCGGGAGGCTGAGGCAGGAGAATGGCGTGAACCCGGGAGGCGGAGCTTGCAGTGAGCCAAGATCGCGCCACTGCACTTCAGCCTGGGCGACAGAGTGAGACTTCGCCTCAAAAAAAAAAAAAAAAAAAGAGAGGGGGTTTCACCATGTTAGCCAGCCTGGTCTCAAACTCCTGACCTCAGGTGATCTGCCAGCCTCAGCCTCCCAAAGTGCTGGGATTACAGGCATGAGCCGCCGTGCCTGGCTACCTGCTCTCTTTTTTTTTTTTTTTTTTGAGACAGGGTCTTGCTCTGTTGCCCAGGCTGGGGTGCCACGGCATGATCTCGGCTCACTTCAGCCTGAGCCTCTCAGGCTCAAGCGATTCTCCCACCTCAGCCTCCTGAAGAGCCAGGATTACAGGTGCGCCCAGCTAATTTTTGTATTTTCAGCAGTTACAAGACCTTGCTACGTTGCCCAGGCTGTTCTTGAACTCCCGGGCTCAAGTGATTCTCCCACCTTGGCCTCCTAAAGCGCTGGGATTACAGGCGTGAGCCACCACAGCCAGCCTACTCCTGCTCTTGTACTTGACGCCAGACAGGATCTGACAAGGTGACACACACTCCAAGACAAGAAACAGCCATCAGGAGCCGGATGGGCGCACACCCAGCCACGGCCACCGCCACTCACAAGGGTGACACACGATAGATGGCTAATCACACAAGCAAAGGACAACAATCCCAGACACACCTAATCACCCAGTGTGACAAAGCAACACAGGGGCCGGGGCATCCCAGACACAGAGGTGACACAAACATGCACTATAAAGTGTCATGGCTACATAGGCCCAGACACCTACATGTGCAGTGGCTGACACACGTGGTCCCTAACACCTGTCTGTACAGGGGCGGCACACATATAGCCTTGACAGCAGTCACAGCCAGAGGCTTCACAAGGTGAAATGCCCACTTCCCCCTCCCCTGGCATCACAAGTAGGACAAGGGTCAGAGTCACAGGGGCAGTGACCCAACAAGGAGACAGTCACAAATCACGACTTGGCAGCACAAAGGACAACCACAGACGCCCCTGCACCTGATGATGACATAAGGACTGGCAACTTCACGCCCTCAGGCCCATAAGTCACACACAGGACCGCGGAGACGGTGACTCACAAGTTACCAGCATGGGCAGCCGCCTGCAGCGGCGGAAGCATCCAGCATACTGCTGAATGATCACCAGCACCAGGGTAACGACAGTCCCGTGAAAATCACCAGTTCTGTGCAAATGACAACCTCAACACACAATGACAGTCACGGCAGGGTGTGGTGGCTCACGCCTGTAATCCGAGCACTTTGGGAGGTGGAGGCAGGTAGATCACCTGAGGTCAGGAGTTTGAGACTAGCCTGGCCAATATGATGAAACCCCACCTCTACAAAAGTACAAAAATTAGCCTGGCGTGGTGGCAAGTGCCTGTAGTCTCAGGTAATCAGTTGGGAGGCTGAGGCAGGAGAATCACTTGAACCCGGGAGGTGGAGGCTGCAGTGAGCTGAGATCACGCCACTGCACTCCAGCTTGAGCAACAAAGACGTGCACCCACACGCACACCCTGCACAGCCCCTAGGGCTCACAGTCTAGTTGGCAGCCTTGGCAGTGGCCCCCAGTGCCTCCCCACCCAGCACTCACAGCAGGGGTCCATGGATCCCATCCTGGATGCTCATCACCAGCCGTGGGGGAGCCACCTCATGGCACAGGTAGTGGCTGGAGTCAGCCGTCAGGCGGAAATAGCCGTCCACCAGCGACACGAAGGACAGCGCCACTGCCCGGGAAGGCAGGCTCAGCTCCTGCCAGCCAGGGGCGCATCAGGCGAGTGTCCTCCCAGGCCATGGCGGCCCCTAGCTCGGCACCCACCCCGGGCCTCACCAGGCACTTGTTGTCCTGCCGGTGGATGCTGACACAGCGCTCTTTCAGCACCACGTGGGTGATATCCCGGAAGTCGCAGAAGTAGGCCCACAGTGGCTCCCGCAGCCTGTCCACCGGCTGGCCGATTGCCTTGTGAGCCTTGGCCTTCTTCCCAGACAGGCTGGCTTGGGGGTTCCTGCCGCTGCCGCCACTAGAACCCTGAACACCCAGCAAGTGGGGCAGAGGATGGAGAGGGCAATGCCCATTTATACTTCTGCACTTTCCCCTGGGGGGAGACTGGAGCCAGAGGGCCAGGCACCAACTTAGGTTGACCTCCCAAGTCCCAGTGTCACAGGCGGGATGGGGACCCACCCCATAACATACACATGCTGGAAGCCGGACCCTTAGGGACGGCAGAGAGCGGAATCCTGACCCCCTCACCAGATGAAGGAGTTCCCCAGATGAAGGTGCCAGTCCCCAGATAAAGGGGTTCCCTGGAGGTGCAGACTCCAGAAATAAGGTCCCCAAGGGGTAAGCAGATGGAGGACCTTCTCCAAGAAAATGGCCCCAGCAGACAGGTGCCCCAGAGCCATGTGGGGAGAGGGTTCAGGTCAGCCACCCTCAGAGGCTAGGGCCAAGGATGAACAGAGACCCCCACCCCAGCCCAACCTGAAGCTCCAGGGCGGAAGAGGTGCCTTGCTCACCTCCTCCTTGTTCACCTCCTCCTGTACTGGCCACCACTGGATGCCACCAGTGCCTGTCACCAGCACCTCATGGGTTGGGGGTCCAGCAGCAGACTCGGGGCCAGGGTCTGTAGGGGCCTCCCCACTGTCCCGGATGTAGCAGGGCTCCCCCTCTGCCTGGGCCAGCAGCCTCAGGTGGCACACGGGCACACGCTCTGTGCCGAAGCGGGGTGCCAGCCGTTCGAGTGTGGCCAGGTATTTGACCATGACCATCTGCTGGGAGAGTCTGTCCGGGTGGAAGTCCTGCAGGAACCTGCGGAAGACGTTCCGAAGGCGCAGCCGGGTCAGGGCGCTGTGCTGCCGGATCTGCCGACGGAAGGAGAGCGGGATACAGTCCTTGAAGCTGGGGGGAACACAGGGAGGGGCTGGTTAGGGACCTGGGTTGCAGACCCAGCTGGGTGACACAGGGCAAGTGGCTTAACCTCTTTGAGCCTCAGCTGCCTCATCTAGGTAACAGGCACACTAGCCAGGTGTGGTGAATTGAGCCTGTAGTCTCAGCTACTTGGGAGGCCAAGGCAGAAGGATCGCTTGAGGTCAGGAGTTCGAGACTAGCCTGGCCAACATGAAGAAACTTGGTCTGTCTCTACTAAAAATACAAAATTTAGCTGGGCATGGTGGCGGGCACCTGAAATCCCAGCTACTCAGGAGGCTGACGAAGGAGAATCTCTTGAACCTGGGACGCAGAGGTTGCAGTGAGCCGAGATTGCGCCACTGCACTCCAGCCTGAGTGACAGAGTGAGACTCTGGCTCAAAAAAAAAAGTAGGCCGGGCGCGGTGGCTCAAGCCTGTAATCCCAGCACTTTGGGAGGCCGAGACGGGCGGATCACGAGGTCAGGAGATCGAGACCATCCTGGCTAACACGGTGAAACCCCGTCTCTACAAAAAAAACAAAAAAAAAAAAAAAAAAAAAGTAGAGGCACGGCAATATGTGAAGTCTACCCCGGCTCCCAGATGCTCAGGACACTTCCCCCTGCCTACACAGCAACCCCACCCCGTTCCCAGACACCTGGTCTTCTTGGCCACCTCCTCCAGGGGGACACCACGGCGGAGAGCAAGGTGACAGAGGTGCAGAAAGGCCATGCCTAGGCTCTCATTCTTAAAGTGGTGGATCTCCTCCTCGCTCGACAGCTCCCACAGTGATGCCACGTCATTCACAAACTCATGCTTGCCCTGGGAACAGGAAATTGAACAGAAAGGGAGGTGTGAGAATGTGTTCACTCTCCAGCCCAGAGGTATCCAATCTTTCGGCTACCCTGGACCACGCTGGAAGAAGAACTGTCTTGGGCCACACATAAAATACAGTAACACTAATGACAGCTGATGAACTAAAAAAAAAAAAGAAAAGAAAAAGAAAAAAAAAAATCACAGGCCAGGCACAGTGGCTCATGCCTATAATCCCAGCACTTTGGGAGGCCGAGGCGGGCACATCACCTGAGGTCAGGAGTTTGAGACCAGCCTGACCAACATAGAGAAACCCCACTTCGGCCGGGCGCGGTGGCTCAAGCCTGTAATCCCAGCACTTTGGGAGGCCGAGACGGGCGGATCACGAGGTCAGGAGATCGAGACCATCCTGGCTAACAGGGTGAAACCCCGTCTCTACTAAAAAATACAAAAAACTAGCCGGGCGAGGTGGTGGGCGCCTGTAGTCCCAGCTACTCGGGAGGCTGAGGCAGGAGAATGGCGTAAACCTGGGAGGCGGAGCTTGCAGTGAGCTGAGATCCGGCCACTGCACTCCAGCCTGGATGACAGAGCGAGACTCCGTCTCAAAAAAAAAAAAAAAAAAAAAAAAAAGAGAAACCCCACTTCCCACTTCTACTAAAAATACAAAATCAGCCGGGCGTGGTGGCACCTGCCTGTAATCCCAGCTACTCGGGAAGCTGAGGCAGGAGAATCACCTGAACCCAGGAGGTGGAGGTTGCAGTGAGCCGAGATTGTGATATTGCACTCCAGCCTGGGCAACAAGAACAAAACTCCATCTCAAAAAAAAAAAAAATTGCAGCAAAATCTCAGAATATTTTAAGATAGTTTAGGAATTTATGTCAGGCTTCATTCAAAGCTGTCCTGGACAGCATGCAGTCCGCAAGTCAGGGGTTGGACAAGCTTGCTCTAGCCAGAGAACTCTAATTTCCTGCGTCTCACCACCTTGAGGGGAGAGACCACCATTTACTGGAAAGGCCAAATATACAGCATACACCCCTCCTCTTGTCAAGCTTGTGCCTGTGACAGACATTACTAATCAATCATAGCACTCTTTCCCCTTCAACCTGAACTCTTAGCTGGGCGTGGTGGCTCACACCTGTAATCCCACACTTTGGGAGGCTGAGGCAGGTGAATCACTTGAGATCAGGAGTTTGAAACCAGCATGGCCAACATGGTGAAACCCCAGCTTTACTACAAATAGAAAAATTAGCTGGGGGTGGTGGCGGACACCTGTAATCTCAGCTACTTGGGAGGCTGAGGTGGGAGAATCGCTTCAACCTGGGAGGTGGAGGTTGCAGTGAGCTGAGATCACTCCACTGCACTCCAACCTGGGCAACAGAGCGAGACTCCGTTTCAAAAAAAAAAAAAAAAATCCCCAGATGGCATGAGTTGAAACCCATTAGCTATAATGAATCAGGGAGGGAAACGGGGGCTCCTTAACTGCCCCTAAATCTCCCACAAATAGTCTTGCCCCCCGCAGCCCTGGTCATACCTGCTCAAAGAGGTACTCAAATGAGGCTGGGTCCAGGAGTTGCATCCCCTGTGCTGTCTGATCTGAGGATGCCTCGGTTCCTGGGGGCCCACAACGGTACACAGCCGGCTCCTGAGGATTCATGCCATGCCAGTTCCGGAAATAAAACCTGCAGGATGGGAGGGACGCAGCTGGGGCTTAGCACAGAGTCGGACCAGCTTCAGCACAGGAGGGGACGAGCTTTGCAAAGGGGTCTCCACCCACCTCATGCGGAAATACAGCATCAGGCTTGCATCTCTGGGGATCTCTAGGATGTGGTTTGGGGGCAACCAGACTTGGGCCTGAGCATCGAAGAGGGCAAAGAGATTGAAACAAGGAGGAGTGATACCTGGACCAGGGGAGAAATGAGGTCAGGAGTCATGTCATGTGCTACCGTCAGACCCGAAGACCCTGCAGACCCAATGTCTGCCTTCACACTCCCTCTGAGGCCCCCTCCCCCACCTGCAGCTTCAGTCTCACGTTGCCCCCGGGCAGAGGACAGTGCATATGTTGATCATGCTGTGGCCTCACAGGAGGACTACATTTCCCAGCCTCCCTTGCAGCTAGGATGGGGCCAATTGCACTGGTTTCTGGCCAAAGGGATGGGCACATTTCCAAGCCTGGAAATAAATCCTCTTGTCACCTTCACCACCTGAGGTATGTTGAAGGCTTCTTGTGCCAGATGGTGAAGCTGTAAGATAGAGGCGAACCATCCAATCTGTACTTGATTTTAGGTAAACCTTTTTTTTTTTTTGAGATGGAGTCTTGCTGTTGCCCAGCCTGGAGAGCAGTGGTGCGATCTCAGCTCGCTGCAACCTCCACCTCCTGGGTTCAAGTGATTCCCCTGTCTCAGCCTCCCGAGTGGCTAGGAATACAGGTGTGTGCCACCACACCCGGCTAGGGCTACTTTTTGTATTTTTAGAAGAGACGAGGTTTCACCATGTTGGCCAGACTGCTCTCAAACTCCTGACCTCAGGCGATCTACACACCTTGGCCTCTCAAAGTGCTGGGATTACAGGCCTGCACCACCATGCTCAGCTGATTTTAGGTAAACCTTGATTGTCTTAAGATTTAGGGGGATTGCTTATTCCTGCAGCAAAACTAATCCTAGCCTGACCCACATAACTCTACAAACTGCTGCAATTGTCTGGCATCTCCCTGAACTCCAGCCCCTTCCTGGCTGGAGAAACATTCAGTCACTTCCTGGCTGTCTCCCCCTGGACATCACAGGCCCCCACTTACATATGCTTTGTTCCAAACAACACATCTTACCTGTGGTCGGCAAACTCCAACCCTCCCCTCCTCTGCCCAATTATTTTATTTTATTTTATTTTTTAAGGGTCAGAGTCTTCCTTTGCCACCCAGGCTGCAGTGCAGTGGTGCAATCCTAGCTCACTGCAGCCTCAAGCTCCAGTGCTCAAGTGATCCTCCCACCTCGGTCTCTGGAGTTGATGGGATTATGGGTATGAGCCAGTGTGTGTGGCTTCTACCCAGTTCTTCAAACCAGGAACTTGGTCCTTATCTTCAGCCTCTCCCACCAACTCCACAACGTATAGGTTACCAACACCTGCTCTTCCTGCACTCTCCATGTCCTGGGGATCAATCTACCACCTTCAAATGCAAACCTCAACCCCAATCCAGTCTCCAGACTTGCTGTAATTTCCCACACCAGCTACCCAGGGCATCTTTCTTTCTATTGATGTCATTTAAAAATTGTATCTGTTGGCCAGGCGCAGCGGCTCACGCCTGTAATCTCAGCACTTTCAGAGGCTGAGGTGGGCGGATCACAAGGTCAGGAGATCGAGACCATCCTGGCTAACACAGTGAAACCCCGTCTCTACTAAAAAACACAAAAAATTAGCCGGGCGTGATGGCGGGCACCTGTAGTCTCAGCTACTCGGGAGGATGAAGCAGGAGAATGGTGTGAACCCAGGAGGTAGAGCTTGCAGTGAGCCAAGATTGCGCCACTGCACTCTAGCCTGGGCGACAGAGCAAGACTCCGTCTCGAAAAAAAAACAAAAAATTGTATCTGTCAGCCGGGTGTGGTGGTTCATGCCTGTAATCCCAGCACTTTGGGAGGCTGAGGCGGGCGGATCACAAGATCAGGACTTCAAGACCAGCCTGGCCAATATGGTGAAACAACATCTCTACTAAAATATACAAAAATTAGCCGAGAGTGGTGGTGCGTGCCTGTAGTACCAGCTACTCAGGAGGCTGAGGCAGGAGAATTGCTTGAACGTGGGAGGCAGAGGTTGCAGTGAGCTGAGACTGCACCACTGCACTCCAGCCTGGGTGACAGAGTAAGACTCCATCTCAAAAAACAAAAAAGAAAAAACAAAATTGTATCTGTGGTGTGGGCATGGTGGCTTATGCCTGTAATCCCAGCACTTTGGGAAGCTGAGGTGGACACACCACCTGAGGTCAGGAGTTCCAGACCGGCCTGGCCAACATGGTGAAACCCCCGTCTCTACTAAAAACACAAAAATTAGGCCAAGTGCAGTGGCTCACGCCTGTAATCCCAGCACTCTGGGAGGCCGAGGCAGGTGGGTCACGAAGTCAGGAGTTCTAGACCAGCCTGGCCAGCATGGTGAAACCCTGTCTCTACTAAAAAAAAAAAAAAAAAAATTTGCTGGGCCTGGTGGCACGCAACTGTAATCCCAGCTACTTGGGAGTCTGAGGCAGGAGAACTGCCTGATTCCAGGAGGTGGAGGTTGCTGTGAGCCAAGATCATGCCACTGAGCTCCAGCTGAGCTGGAAAAAAAAAGGCCGGGCGCAGTGGCTCAAGCCTGTAATCCCAGCACTTTGGGAGGCCGAGATGGGCGGATCACGAGGTCAGGAGATCGAGGATCGAGACCATCCTGGCTAACACGGTGAAACCCCGTCTCTACTAAAAAAATACAAAAAACTAGCTGCCTCCTGGGTTCAAGCGATTCTCCTGCCTCAGCCTCCCAAGTAGCTGGGATTACAGATGTGCGTCACTATGCCCAGCTAATTTTTGTATTTTTAGTAGAGACAGGGTTTCACCATGTTGGCCAGGCTGGTCTCAAACTCCTAACCTCAAGTGATCTGCCCGCCTCAGCCTCCCAAAATGCTGGGATTACAGGCGTGACCCACTGTGCCTGGCTTGAGACAACTTCTTAAAGAACCAGTCAAAAATACAAATAAAATAAAAAATAAAAGAACTAGTTAGACTGCTTCACTCTCTGGCTTAAACCTTCCATGGCTCCCCACTGCTCCCAGAGAATGCCCAACCCCTTGATTCTGAGTACCCCCACCCTGGCTTTTGCCTGCTATGCCCCAGTTTCAATTGTTACTTCCCCTTCCAAACTCTTAAAATTGATACCCCAGTCACCCTGAAGGTCTTTCGCTTCCTCAAACAGATCAAACTCCCCAGGCCTCCACGCATGCTGTTTCCTCTGCCGAGCGTGTTTCATATCACCCCGCACACCTGAGTCCTTTAAGAATCATGGGGCCAGGCGGCGTTGTGGCTCACGCCTGTAATCCCAGCACGTTGGGAGGCTGAGGTGGGCAGATCACGAGGTCAGGAGATCGAGACCATCCTGGCTAGCACAGTGAAACCCTGTCTCTACTAAAAATACAAAAAATTAGCTGGGCGTGGTTGTGGGCGCCTGTAGTCCCAGCTACTCGCCTGTAGTCCCAGCTACTCGGGAGGCTGAGGCAGGAGAATGGCTTGAACCTGGGAGGCGGAGCTTGCAGTGAGCGGAGATCGAGCCACTGCACTCCAGTCTGGGCAACAGAGCGAGACTCTGTCTCAAAAAAAACAAACCAAAACAAAGAATCTGCCATGACTGGGCTCGAGGGCACACACCTGTAATCCCAACACTTTGGGAGTCTGAGGCGGGTGGATCACTTGAGGTCAGTAGTTCGAGACCAGCCTGGCCAACATGGTGAAACCTCAGTCTCTACTGAAAATACAAAAATTAGCTGGGTGTGGTGGTGGGCGCCTGTAATCCCAGCTACTCAGGAGGCTGAGGCAGGAGGATAGCTAGAACCCGGGAGGCGGAGGTTGCAGTGAGCCGAGATTGTGCCATTGCACTCCAGCTTAGGGGACAGAGCGAGACTCCGTCTCAAAAAAAAAAAAAAAAAAATCAGTCATGACCAGGCGCAATGGCTCGTGCCTCCCAACACTTTGGGAAGCCAAGGTGGGCAGATCGCTTGAGCCCAGGAGTTTGAGACCAGCATGGGGCAACATGGTAAGGCCCCATCGCTACAAAAAATCAAAAATTATCCGGGCGTGGTGATGTGTGCCTGTAGCCCTAGCTATTCAGGAGGCTGAGGCAGGAGAATCACTTGAGCCTGGCAGGTAGAGGCTGCAATGCATCATGACTGCACCACTGCATTTCAGCCTGGGCAACAGAGAGAGACTTTGTCTCTACAAAAGAGAAAAAAAATAAAAGACTCAGCCATCAATGGGGAAGCAGGAAGTGT
Organism: Piliocolobus tephrosceles; assembly: GCF_002776525.5. Taxonomy (NCBI): domain Eukaryota; kingdom Metazoa; phylum Chordata; class Mammalia; order Primates; family Cercopithecidae; genus Piliocolobus; species Piliocolobus tephrosceles. The sequence goes on along the minus strand of NW_022307441.1, from coordinate 1,587 downwards.
TATAGAAATTGATTACAAGGCCGGGCACAGTGGCTCAAGCCTGTAATCCCAGCACTTTGGGAGGCCGAGACGGGCTGATCACGAGGTCAGGAGATCAAAACCATCCTGGCTAACACAGTGAAACCCCGTCTCTACTAAAAAATACAAAAAACTAGCCGGACGAGGTGGCGGGCGCCTGTAGTCCCAGCTACTCGGGAGGCTGAGGCAGGAGAATGGCGTGAACCCGGGAGGCGGAGTTTGCAGTGAGCCGAGATCTGGCCACTGCACTCCAGCCTGGGCGACAGAGCGAGATTCCGCCTCAAAAAAAAAAAAGAAATTGATTACAATGCTCCTATCCAGTCATGGAAGCTGGGAATCGGGGAGGTAAGAGGAGTTTCTGGAGGAAGGTATATGTAACCAAAGCTACCTTAGAAGGGCCTTCCCTTGGCTGGGTATGGTGGCTCATGCCTGTAATCCCAGCACTTTGGGAGGCTGACGCAGGTGGATCACTTGAGGTCAGGAGTTCGAGACCAGCCTGGCCAACATGGTGAAACCCCGTTTCTACTAAAAGTACAAAAACTAGCTGGGCGTGGTAGTGCACGCCTGTAATCCCCAGCTACTCAGGTGGCTGAGGCAGGAGAATGGCCTGAACCTGGGACGTGGAGGTTGCAGTGAGCCGAGATCACACTACTGCACTCCAGGCTGGGTGACAGAGCAAGACTCCATTTCAAAAAAAAAAAAAAAAGTCCGGGTGTAGTGGCTCACGCCTGTAATCCCAACACTTTCAGAGGCTGAGGCAGGCAGATCACCTGAGGTCAGGAGTTCAAGACAAGCCCGGCCAATGTAGTGAAACCATGTCTCTACTAAAAATACAAAATTTAACCAGGCATGGTGGCAGGTGCCTGCAATCCCAGCTACTCGGGAGGCTGAGGCAGGAGAATTGCTTGAACCTGGGAGGCGGAGGTTGCAGTGAACTGAGATGGTGCCATTACACTCCAGCTTGGGCAACAAGAGCAAAACTCCATCTCAAAAAAAAAAAAAAGAAAGAAAGTCAGGCCGGGCGCGGTGGCTCAAGCCTGTAATCCCAGCACTTTGGGAGGCCGAGACGGGCGGATCACGAGGTCAGGAGTTCGAGACCATCCTGGCTAACACGGTGAAACCCCGTCTCTACTAAAAAATACAAAAAGCTAGCCGGGCGAGGTGGCGGGCGCCTGTAGCCCCAGCTACTCGGGAGGCTGAGGCAGGAGAATGGCGTCAACCCGGGAGGCGGAGCTTGCAGTGAGCTGAGATCCGGCCACTGCACTCCAGCCTGGGCGACAGAGCAAGACTCCGTCTCAAAAAAAAAAAAAAAAAAAGAAAGAAAGTCCTTCCCTCCTCCAGAGGAAATTGCATTTCCAAATGTATCTACTACAGAATTTTTTTTTTTTCTTTTTCTTTTGAGACGGAGTCTCACTCTGTCCCAGGCTGAAGTGTAGTGGCGTGATCTCAGCTCACTGCAACCTCCACTTCCCGGGTTCAAGCGATTCTCTGGCCTCAGCCTCCCGAGGAGCTGGGACTACAGGCGTGTGCCACCATGCCCAGCTAGTTTTTTTGCGTTTTTTTTTTTTT
>NW_022307440.1:0-1640 GCF_002776525.5 Piliocolobus tephrosceles | reverse complement strand
TCAGTCCCATGGTCACGTGGTTGTGTCCATCCTCAGGACACTGCTGCCTGCATCCCTGCAGCTTCAGCTCCAGCCATGGCTGAAAGATGCACAGGTACGGCTTGGGTCACTGCTCATGGGTGCGGGCTCCAAGCCTTGACGGCTTCCACATAGTGTTAAGCCAGCAGGTGCACAGAGCACAAGACTAGAGACCTGGGAGGCTTCTAATAGACTCCAGAGTATGTACGGAAAAACTTGGGTGTCCAGGCAGAAGATTTACCAAGAGGCAGAGCCTCATGGGAAACCTTTACTAGGATGGTAGAGAAGGAACATATAGGGTTGGAGCCCCCACAACCCCACTTCCCAACACTAACATCAATGAAAACATTCCTACCCTATTAAACCCAATCAAATGCCTCATAACCGGCAGCCTATGCGCACCACTTTCCAGACCCCAGATTCATAGACCCACCAACTGCTTGCACCCTCAGTGTGGAAAAGTCACAGGCACTCAACACCAGCTCCACCCATGAGGGCAGCTGTAGGAGATAGACCCTGCACAACCACAGATGCTGAGCAGCCCAAGGCCTTGGGGGCACAGCCTTCACACCCCTGTGCTCTAGATGTGGGATATAAATTCAGAAAAGATGATTTGGAGCTGTAGGACTCAATGACTGGCCTGCGGGGTTTTTGACTTGCATGGGGTCTGTAAGTCCCATCTGTGTTTTGTGCTTCTTTCTGGCAATTGTTTTTCCTTTTGCCTGGGAATGCTTCCCCAGTGCCTGTACAATCATTGTACCTTGGACATTGTTAACTAGCTTTGTATTTCAGAAACTCAGGGGCAGAAAGGACTGCAGCCTTGTCTCAGATGAGACTTTGGGCTTTGGACATTTCAGTAAATGCTGGAATGAGTTAAGACTTTAGGGGACTGTAGAGCAGGCATCACTGTATTTTGTAGTGTGACAAGAATATGAGATTTGGGGGAACCTGGGTCAGAATAATAGGATTTGTTCCTGTGTCTCTACCAATACTCTTATGGAATCGTAATGGGGAATGGGAAAGAGGGGCCTGTTGGGAGGTGATATAATCATGGAGAGGAGTTGGGAGTGGAGGTAGGGGCATGGAGAGAATGGGGGAGGTTATTTTGTGGGTGTGAAAGACGAGGATGGGGGTGAGGATTCTTCACAAATGGTTAAACGCTATCTCCTTAATGCTGTCTGCATGATAGTGAGTTTCTTGGTGATTATTGAACTTAAAGATTGAGTGCATAGGTTCATAGTATTCTGCTGTTTTTTTTTTTTTTTTTTTTTTTTTTTGAGACAGAGTCTCGCTCTGTCGCCCAGGCTAGAGTGCAGTGGCCGGATCTCAGCTCACTGCAAGCTCCGCCTCCCAGGTTTACCCCATTCTCCTTCCTCAGCATCCCGAGTAGCTGGGGCTACAGGCGCCTGCCACCTCGCCCGGCTAATTTTTTGTATTTTTCAGTAGAGATGGGGTTTCACCGTCTTAGCCGGGACCTGCTGGGTTTTGCACTCACATTTGTGTTATTTTTCTGGGAAATTTCTTCCCTTTGGACTGTGAAACCTTACCCAATGCCCGTCCCATCATCGTACCTTGAAAGAAAAGAAATCCCTTTTAAATTCAGGGACTCATAGCCAGAAGGG
>NW_022307439.1:0-1143 GCF_002776525.5 Piliocolobus tephrosceles | reverse complement strand
TCCCAAAGTGCTAGGATTACAGGAATGAGACAGCATGCCCAGCATTTTTTTTTTTTTTTTTTTTTTTTTTTTTTTTAGAATAAGGTATTTTCTAAAGGATTTTTGTGCCCCTTTCTTGGGTGGTAGAATTCACGTGGAAAAGGTAAGTTGATTGTAGTAGGAATTTTATGGGCATTCTAGGGAATCCTGTAGGTGGTGTATATATTTTATTTTAACTTGGGCATTACTATAAACAGCTTCACTACGTTCTCCACTCCACTGTCTCATGGAGTGTTTGATTTAAAGAATAAATTTTTTGTGATCAAAAAAGCAACAGATGTGGTGGCTCACACCCGTTATCCCAGCTCTTTGGGAACTCAAGGCGGATTGCTTGAACTCAGGAGTTTGAGAACAGCCTGGGCAACGTGGCAAGACCCTGTCTCTACCAAAAATACAAAAAATTAGCTGGACATGGTGGCGTGCACCTGTGGTCCCAACTATTCATGAGGCTGAGGTGGGAGGATTGCTTGAGTTTGGAGAGCAGAGGTTGCAATGAGCCAAGATCCCACCACTGTCTGGATGACAGAGTGAGACCCTGTCCAAAAACAAACAAAAACCAGCAACATCTTTATTTCTCTCCTGGAAAGCCTAGTAACGTTGGCCTGGGTTTGCCTCAGACACAAAATCTCTCCCCACTTTCCACTGACACAAAAGAAACCTTGCTGTCCCTTTTCAGCTTTATCAGCAGCTGGTTACTAAATCTTGTGGCATCTCTCTGTTGGACCTGTGCATCCTTGTGCTGTTCCCTGCTGCCTCTGGCTCAGACCCCACCGCCTCTTGGGGGAGACCACTGCAGTCGGCTCTGACTGGGATTTCCTACCCTGGGTGTCTCTTCCTCGCCCTCAAGGGTTAGCACAACTGCCGGACTAGCCACCTAATTTTGTAAGGTTTTGTCTGAACACAGTCACCACACTCCTTCATTTGCAGATTGATTTTGCTATCCAACAGCAGAGTGTGGTAGGTATGACAGAGGTCATGTGACCTGTAAGGCCTAGAATTTGTATGATCTTGTCATTTATTTATTTATTTGTTGAGACAGAGTCTTGTGCTGTGACCCAGGCTGGAGTGCAGTGGCATGATATCAGGTCACTGCAACCTCCACCT
>NW_022307438.1:0-8166 GCF_002776525.5 Piliocolobus tephrosceles | reverse complement strand
GGGGTCAGTGGTGGCTCGGGGTCAGTGGTGGCTAGGGATCAGCCTACGGAAGGCTCTCGTGTTTTCCAGGCTGCCTTTGGGAGCTGGATGCCCTAAACTGGGGTAGCAGAGCCAGGTCCGTCTGCCCTGGGGCATTAGTTCCCTGTCTCCAAGGTCCTGGTCTGCCCCGTGAGGACCAAGTGAGGTGAGGGGCCAGGAAGTCTCCAGTGCAAGGGCAGGAACGAGGAGCTGGCCCCGCCCGCCCGCCACCTGCCTGCCAGGCCTTTCCACAGAGAGCCTGAGTGAACGGTCACTGTGGCCTGGCCCTGGGGACCAGTCGGGCACGTACCCATGAAGCGGCTGTGGTCAACCCGCAGGCAGAGTCGGCCATCCTCCACGTAGAAGGCATCCACCACGATGGTCAGCAGCTTCCGGTACTCGAGGCACCCAGACAGCACCTCCAAAACAAAGCTCTGCGTCTGGGGACTCAGAGCCTGGAAGAGAAATAGCCGGTGGGGGGCCCTGGCTGGGCCAGGAGGAGAGGGTAGCGGTGGTGGTGGGAAACTTGGGCAAAGGCAGGGGTGGAGCGGCCCCAGGGCTGCTAAGGGCCAGTTAGTCGGGCCCCCAGGGCAGCTGACAGTGCCTCCCCACTCAGGGACTGGTCCCCAGATTCTCCTGCGTTGGCGAGGTGAGGTAGGGGCAGAGACAGAAATAAACAAAGACGATGAGGCAGTGCAAGGAATGACACAAGGGACAAGTACTGTGAGGTTCCAGCTAATGAGAACAGGCCACCGCATCAAGGCAGAGCAGAGGGCGCCAGGGGCCGGCAGGCATGAGAGTCGCCTAATGCAGACAGAGCTTCAGTTTGCTCAGGTGAAAAGCTTCTGCAGATAGAGGGCAGTGATGGATGCACAACAGTGGGAACATGCCTAACCCCAGGGAACTCCACACTGAAAAATGGCTACAGTGGTACCTTTTATGTCATATGTATTTTACCACAATACATATTTTCTTTTTTTTTTTTCCCCAAGACGGAGTCTCTCTCTGTCGCCCAGGCTGGAGTGCAGTGGTGTGATCTTGACTCACTGCAAGCTCCGCCTCCCGGGTTCATGCCATCCTCCTGCCTCAGCCTCCCGAGTAGCTGGGACTACAGGCACATGCTGCCACGCCCAGCTAATTTTTTGTATTTTTTTGTAGAGATGGAGTTTCACCGTGTTAGCCAGGATGGTCTTGATCTCCTGACCTCAAGATCTGCCCGCATTGGTCTCCCAAAGTGCTGGGATTACAGGCATGAGCTACCGTACCAGGCTGGAATTTTACTTTTATTTTAGATCAAATCTATCTTTTCTTTTGTGATTTCTTCAGTTGCTTTTTTTTTTTTTTTGAGATGGAGTCTTGCTCTGTTGCCCAGGCTGGAGTACAGTGGCGCCATCTCAGCTTGCTGCAACCTTCACCTCCCGGGTTCAAGCAATTTTCCTGCCTCAGCCTCCCGAGTAGCTGGGACTACAGACTCCAGCCACCCACGCCCAGCTAATTTTTTGTAGTTTTAGTAGGGATGGAGTTACACCATTTTGGCCAGGCTGGTCTCAAATTCCTGACCTCATGTGATCCGCCTGCCTCCCAAAGTGCTGGAATTACAGGTGTGAACCACCCCACCCAGGCCTTCAGTTGCTTTTACACTAAGATAACAACAGGGTAACGAGCTAACCTGAAGCATTCTGGACAAGCCACACAACCTTGTGGGGCCTCCGTTTCCACACATGTGAACGAGAACATTTTGGGAACTGCTCTGCAAATGGGGCCATTTCCACGCTCTTCTAGTGTCGCCCTTGCAGTGCAGGGGCTGGAGGCCTGACAACTACATGCTTCAGCAGCTCTGCCTCTGGGGTTCTGGGTGCATCCTGGGCTCTGCTAGCAAGATACAACTTATGGGAGAAATGGCAGGGGCAAGGTTGGGGGATGCCTCTTTTCCTCAGCTCCCCGGGGGTGGTAGACACTGGGCTTCCCAGAGCCTTCTGCTCACCCCTGCCTCTCCCACTCGATGTGGTGGGGAGCTGCTCCCTGCAGTGCCCTGACCAGCTGGGAGCCAGGACTGACTCAGCATGAGTTTTTCCAGCCCTTGCAATGGCTTAAAGCACAAGGTTCCCCATGTTAAATTTAAATCCCTTTCTCCTGAGAGTGCCAGGACTGGTTTCTGGACTCCCCCTGGAGTGCCAGCTGGTAGCAACGTTCTCCTGGGGACAGCCCTTTGTTCTAGGATTCCATTGCGGGTACTCTTTGTCTTCTCAGCCTCCACATATTGGAGGGGCTCAGGGTGCAGTTCCCCTATGGTGACGTTTGTTCGTTATCCACTTTCTGAGTGATCGCAGCCAGCTTCAAGGCTGACAGCATTCTGATTGCCAAATGGACACCCCAGCCGGCACCGCTCCCTGAACTCAAAAACCTCGATCCTGCTGCCGCTGGGCCTCTCCTGGATACTGGGGCGGACGTCTCACATGAGTGCGTCTGAAACCAGCCTCCTGGGCTCCACCCAAGCTTGCCCCTGCCAACCTCCTAGCGCCTCGAACCTGGGTTCCCTGATCCCAGCGTGTCTCTCTGTCTCTCTTCCTGGCCCCTCGGCTGGGGGACCCCGGCTGTTCTCCCTGCCTCTCCTCTTGCTTCCCCTCAAGTCTCTTTTCGACCCAGCAGTCAGGACGAGGTTTCTCAGATGGACGTTGCCTCAGGCGTCCTTCCTCACCGTGGCCAGCGAGGCCCTGCATGGGCATGCCCAGCTCCTTCGGAGTCCCCAGCCTGCCCTGGCTCTCTTCCAGTCACACTGGCCTCCTGTTTCCTCACTGGGGAACTGGCTGTTCCCTCTGCCTGCGACCTCCTCCTGGCACTATCACCCCACGGCTGGGAGGACTGTGCTCCTGACCAGCCCTCGCGGGACATGGCCTGTCCCAGTCGCATCGTGGCTTGTTTATTGTCCCTTTCCTGGCTAGACGGTCACCTGGGTGCTCGCCAGAGAGGAAAGAGAATGCCCTGCCTCCACATAGATCATGGGGACCCAGCGACATCCTGTGAGTGAGGCTGGGCACGGAGAGGGGCTCAGTGGGTGAGGGCTCCCCCACTGAGCTGCCAGGAGGGGCTCCGTTGGGGGCTGGCACCTCAGTTTCCCTCTCAGTTTCCTGCAGTTGCCAGGCTGTACCCACACCGAGGGCACTGACCTCCCCCCGCGTAACTGACATCTTTTCAGAGGAGCCCAGGAGCCAGGACAGACCCTTCTGAGAGCAGTGAGTCAGCGTGGCCGCTGAGGGTGATGACTTTGCGAGACGCTGCTGACAACCTCCTCTGGCCTCCCCGGCTCAGGCAACGGCGACTCCACTTCTCATCAATGACGTCTGTGTTTCGGAAATGTGAGCATGCATTTTTAATAAGGTCAGAGCCTTGAGCCCTATGCCATCAGCCCCAGGCAAGGGGGGTTGGGCAGGGCCACACTGGGCCAGAGGGTCCTGGAAGCTGCAGAGCCAAGTGAGAAGCTAGTAAATGACATCCCAGTCCATGCCAGGCCAGGCCAGGCCCACAGCCAGGTCCTTGCCACTAATGCTGGGCTGGCGGCCGCCAGGACACGTGGTGTCCAGCCTATTCACAGAGAGGGGCCTGGGGCCTGGGGGTGGGGGCAAGGGGTGACACATGCCTCAGGGGCCCTGGACCAGGTTCTTCTGACCCGGCCAGCAGAGATGGGCCTAGATCAGGTGGGCTCTCTCTCCCAGAGGAGGCAGGGGAGGCCCTTGCCACAGGAGTGGGCTCCTAATGGGGAACCAGCCTCAGTCGCTGAGACCGGCCTGTGGCTGCCCAAGAGTCTCTGAGTCTGTGATAAAATCTTGGGCCTTGGTCAAGTTCAGGGCTCCTCAGTCCCCAACCAGGGAGAGCAGCAGGCTCTCAATAGTGAAGGGTCCAGCATTCATAATCGCTGCAGGGGTCTCTCAGCACCTCCAGAAGTGCACTTGTCTGCTGGACTCACAGGGTTGGGGAAGAGCTAGACCAGGGCCAGGCCGGGGTGGGTTGCGGGGAGGCGGTGCAGGGGAGGGGTGCGGGGCCAGGAGGCTGATTAACAACAGGATTTGTGATTCATGTCACCAATACTTGCTCATCAGTAACGCAAAGCCTGAAGTCAGTTAGAAAAGTAGGCAAAGGAGGCCGGGCGCCGGTGGCTCAAGCCTGTAATCCCAGCACTTTGGGAGGCCGAGACGGGCGGATCACGAGGTCAGGAGATCGAGACCATGCTGGCTAACACGGTGAAACCTCGTCTCTACTAAAAATACAAAAACTAGCCGGGCGAGGTGGCGGGCGCCTGTAGTCCCAGCTACTCGGGAGGCTGAGGCAGGAGAATGGCGGGAACCCGGGAGGCGGAGCTTGCAGTGAGCTGAGATCCGGCCACTGCACTCCAGTCCAGGCGACAGAGCGAGACTCCGCCTCAAAAAAAAAAAAAAAGAAAAGTAGGCAAAGGAAACGGAGGCTGCAGGGCCACACAGCATCCCTTCTACCCTCCTTCCCACCTAACAGAAAAAATGCCATCCTGTTGGGCATGGTAATATGTTCAGCTGAAACCATACTTTGCAACTCTCCTTGATGACAGAGCCATGTGACAGTTTTAATCAGTAAAATGTAGTGACAAATTGCAAGGTGTGGCCTCCAAGAAAGCACCTTGAAAGGAAGGTAGATTCAGCTGGCACATGCCTTATACTGTTTGCCTTTCCCCTCTCCTCACTTGGGATATCGATGCAATGCTGGAGGTAGGGCAGCCATTTAGTGACTATGAGGCAATAGTACGTGTTAAGGCTGGCTGCATGGAGGGGAATGGAATGAGTTCCTCATGGCACCATGGAACTGCTGAAGCCACTCTAGACTGCCTGTCTGCAGACTGCTTCTCATATGAGCAAAGATACCTTTAATTGATTAAAGTTACTGCTTCTCTGGATTTTATTGGATCCAACCACAGTTTCCTAACAGATACAGGTCCGAACAGATGGTTCAAAGTGAAATACATATTGCTTCAAAACTTAGGAAAATGTAACAAGAGAAATGATGGCTGGGTGCGGTGGCTCATGCCTGTAATTCCAGCTACTTAAGAGGCTGAGGCACAGAATTGCTTGAACCTGGGAGGTGGAGGTGGCCATGAGCTGCACTGCAGCCTGGGTGAGGGAGTGTCTCAAAAAATTAAAAAAAAACCAAAAACATAAGGTGACTTTTCCCACCTATTTGACTGGCAGAGATAACAAGTTTTGCCTGCACATGAGGTTGGGGAGGGTGTGGGGGAACAAGTGCTCCCTACCTGCCCAGGAGAGCAGCAGTGGATCTCCATGGAGAGCCAACTGGCAATCCACATTGAAAGCATGAGAGCCAATTACTCTCACAGCAAGAACGTGTGTCTTCTTGGACTTGACCTTGGGTGCACCCAAGATGCAAAGGGACAGGTGGCTAGTCAGTCCCACGGTGGCTTGTAACAGATCTCATCTCTAAATCCTTAATTTAATTACATCTGCACAGACTGTATTTCTAAAAAAAGTCATATTCATAGGTAACCAGGGGTTAGAATTTCAACTTTTTTTTTTTTTTTTTTTTTTTGAGACGGAGTCTTGCTCTGTCGCCTGGGCTGGAGTGCAGTGGCCGGTTCTCAGCTCACTACAAGCTCCGCCTCCCGGGTTTATGCCATTCTCCTGTCTCAGCCTCCAAGTAGCTGGGATTACAGGTGCCCGCCACCTCGCCAGGCTAGTTTTTTGTATTTTTTAGTAGAGACAGGGTTTCACCGTGTTAGTCAGGATGGTCTCGATCTCCTGACCTCGTGATCCGCCCGTCTCGGCCTCCCAAAGTGCTGGGATTACAGGCTTGAGCCACCGCACCCGGCAGAATTTCAACATTTTTTTTAAGAGCTAGGATCTTACTCTGTTGCCCAGGCTGGAGTGCAGTGGTGCAATCATAGCTCATTGTAGCTTTTAACTCCTGGACTCAAGCAATCCTCCTTCCTCAGCTCCCAAGTAGCTGGGCCTACAAGCACATGCCACTATGTTTGGCTAATTTTTTTCTTTTTAATAGAGAAAAGGTCTTGCTGTGTGGCCTAGGCTGATCTCAAACTGCTGGCCTCAAGCAATCCTCCTACCTCAGCTTCCCAAAGTGCTGAGATTACAGGCATGAGCCACCATGCCTGGCTCATTTTTTTTCTTTTGGAGAGAAATGGGATCTTGCTATGTTGCCCAAACTGGACATGAACTCCTAGGCTCAAGTGGATCTTCCTTCCCCAGACATCCTAGTAACTGGGACTAGGTACGTGCCACCATGCCTGGCTTAGTATTTTTTTTTGGCGGGGGGTGGGGGCACAATTTAACCCAAAACACTGCCTTTCACCGCAGTCTGCTGTCCAGAGTCTGCCATTTGGTTTATGTATTGTGTAATTTTCTGGCAAGTGGCAGTCTTGAGCCTTGGCCTAGGAAAATCAGTGAGTTGCAACAATTTCTTGACACCTGGAGAGGAAAACGAGTTGTCCAAACGGAATCAGGATCCAACGCACCATTCCACTCAGGCTTGGGAGGGGCTTTTCAAAGGATCTGAAAAGGTGGGGCACGGTGTCTCACGCCTGTAATCCCAGCACTTTGGGAGGCCAAGGCGGGCGGATCACAAGGTCAGGAGATCGAGACCATCCTGGCTAACATGGTGAAACTCCATCTCTACTAAAAATACAAAAAATTAGCCGGGCGCGGTGGCGGGTGCCTGTAGTCCTAGCTACTCGGGAGGCTGAGACAGGAGAATGGCGTGAACCTCGGAGGCAGAGCTTGCAGTGAGCCGACATCATGCCACTGAACTCCAGCCTGGGCGACAGAAGGGGTCCTCGTCCTCATGAGAAAAGTTGCTACCTGGCAAGAAAGGATCTGAAAAACCAGTGCCTCTGAGGAACAAGCCTCCTTGCCACCAATGGGAGCATCTGTGCCTGTGCTGGGCAGCCCTCTGGATGATCCGTTATGTCTGCCTCTGCCAGTTTGCTAGTATTATCGGTGTGCCAGGCTCCCTGTGGAAACGCACACCTGTGGTCGTCACGTTGTGACTTGCCAGGTAGCAACTAGTCTCATCTACCATTAATAATCTGTGGGTTATAGAAAACAAACCCAAACCCAAACTATTTGTTGTAACAAACTCATTTTTCTGTAATGGTTATTATTAAGAAATAAAGGCATGAACTTTACCACTTTCTGCTTGAGGAAGGGGTAAACACACCCCCTTTCCCTGCCAAGGTGCTGTGTGGCTGCGCAGGCCAAGAGAGCGTCAGGGGGAAAGTTTCTCAGGTGGAGGCAACAGCTAGTGCAGCGGGGAGCACGTGGAATGTTCCAGAAACACTAGGAGACCAGTGCCGCTGGAGCAGAGTGCACGCGCAGCAGAGTTGAAGGCAGAGCTGATGATGGACAGATGTGGGCTAGAGGAATGGGGGTGCCCAGGAGCGCCAGGGTTCCCACTTAAGCAAGGGGAGACGGAGTGGCCGCCGGCTGAACTGGGGATACCAGGATCAGCAGCTTCGGGGGAGGTCACCTGAATTCATTCACCTGCTGACGGGTCACACGGGAGGTGCCCATTGTACACCCAGGGAGATGTGAGTCCAGGCTCTGGAGAGGTCAAGGATGAGGGAGGAGCAGGAGCTGTCAGCAGGCGAGGGGACCAGGAGTGTGTGCAGCACCCCGCACACCCGATAGGGGGACAGGGGAGGCCCGAGCTGGCGAAGGAGTGGCTGCCGGGTGAGAGGCAGGCCTGGCTGGTTGGCGGGGGGGGGGGGGACCCAGGAAGCTGATTGGGAGGCCCCGGAGCGGGGGGCGGGGTCAGCTGGGTCGGAGGAGCTGAGGCTGCACCACTGGATTTGGCAACAAGGAGGAGGGGGGCGACTCAGACCGGCTGTGGGAGGAGGGCTGGGGAAGTCTGCCTGCCCGGAGGGGCGTGAGGGAGGATGGAGGAAGAGCTGCCGCTCATGGCGGGGACTTCAAGGAGTCTGTTAGATGTCTGGAAGGCGGGGACCGCGGGAGCCGCAGAGGAGTACAGAGGGCTTTACTTTTAGTTTTTATTTTATTTTTTTGAGATGGAATCAAGCTCTGTCGCCCAGGCTGGAGTGCAGTGGGGCCGGGAGTGCGGTGGGACGATCTTGGCTCACTGCAAGCTCCGCCTCCTGGG
>NW_022307437.1:188-2529 GCF_002776525.5 Piliocolobus tephrosceles | reverse complement strand
AAAAAAAATTGTAAATCTGCATTACTTGTAATGATACAGTTGTATCAATATTGATTTAAATAATTGATCTCATATCAATGGACATTTAGGTTGTTTTTAATTTTTTGCAATTAAAGCTAATACTGTGATGAATATCCTTATACCTAAATCTTTTACAAAAAAAGGAAAATAAGCCAGGCACAGTGAATCACACCTGTAATCCCAGCACTTTGGGAGGCGTAGGTGGGCAGATCACCTGAGGTCGGGAGTTCAGGACCAGCCTGACCAACATGGAGAAACCGTGTCTCTACTAAAAATACAAAAAATTAGCTGGACATGGTGGTGGACGCCTGTAGTCCTAGCTACTCAGGAGGCTGAGGCAGGAGAATGGCGTGAGCCCAGGAGGCGGAGCTTGCAGTGAGCTGAGATCGCGCCACTGCACTCCAGCCTGGGCGACAGAGCGAGACTCCGTCTTAAAAAAAAAAAAAAAAAAAACATTAGCCTGGCGTGATGGTGCATGCCTGTTAAATCCCAGTTACTTGAGAGGCTGAGGCAGGAGAATCACTTGAACCCGGGAAGTGGAGGTTGTGGTGAGCTGAGATTACTCTCCAGCCTGGGCAACAAGAACAAAACTCCATGTCAAAAAAAAAAAAGAAAGAAAGAAAAAGAAAATAAAAATAATAAAATAAAACTTGTATGTAACACTACTACCTAATTATATATAAAATAACCTATAGATCACTAAACCTCCACTTTATTCAAAGCTTTTTATAGTCATCTCACCCTCCCGCAGCTATATACCCTATTCTTTTTTCGGCAGCAATCCATTTAGTGAACAGTAAAGGTTCTTAGCTTTTCTTTGTTTTGTCTTATACTACCATAATTTGAGACATTTCAATTTTTATTAGCACTTATGTCTCAAAATTGGCAGGGAAAAAACAGGAATTGAAACTCAAATGTAATTCTTTTTTTTTTTTTTTTTTTTTGAGACGGAGTCTTGCTGTGTCTCCTGGGCTGGAGTGCAGTGGCCGGATCTCAGCTCACTGCAAGCTCCGCCTCTCGGGTTTTACGCCATTCTCCTGCCTCAGCCTCCGGAGTAGCTGGGACTACAGGCGCCCGCCACCTCGCCCGGCTAGTTTTTTGTATTTTTAGTAGAGACGGGGTTTCACCGTGTTAGCCAGGATGGTCTCGATCTCCTGACCTCATGATCCGCCCGTCTCGGCCTCCCAAAGTGCTGGGATTACAGGCTTGAGCCACCGCGCCCGGCCTCAAATGTAATTCTTTTAGTGATTATCAAAATTTTGATTAAAGACTTGGGAAAGAAGCTGGAAGCATGATTAAGGTGAAATGCTTGGATTATCTGTGAATTTCCTACTCCTGGTTTGGTGTTCCAGTGAGTAATTAAGGATTGCTTCCTTTGCTCATCAGTATTATTCAGTATTACTATGGAAGTCTTTGTCCTACATTGCCGGCACTTACTCTAATGATAACTAAGGCTACCGATTGTCACTTCTTCATTTTTGCAGCTACTTGGCATCTGATTTATTTGTGTGTCTTCCCTGTTTCTTTTTGCTTTCTAGTTTTCTGTCTTTCCAAGTCATAAAGTTACTAAAGTTTGTCACAACCGTGTGATAGCTCCATCAAGATTCCAGACTGGGCATGGTGACTCACGCCTGTAATCCCAACACTTTGGGAGACTCAAAGTAGGAAGATCACTTGAACTAAAAAGAAAAAAAAAAATTCCAATGAAAGGAAATGTTTAAAAGTGTTTGTAAGCTGGGTGCAGTGGGTCACACCTGTAATCCCAGCATTTTGGGAAGCTGAGGCAGGCAGATCACTTGAGGTCGAGAGTTCGAGACCAGCCTGGCTAACATGCTGAAACCCCATTTCTACTAAAAATACAAACAAACAAACAAAAATCAGCCGGGCATGGTGGTGCATGCCTTTAATCCCAGCTACTCCAGAGGCTGAGGCAAAAAAAATCACTTGAACCCAGGAGGTAGAGGTTGTAGTGAGCCAAGATCATGCCACCGCTGCACTCCAACCGAAGCAACAAAACAGACTGTCTCTGAAGTAAAGAAATAAGGCCTGGTTTGGTGGCTGATACCTGTAATCCCAGTATTTTAGGGGGCCAACACGGGCGGATCACTTGAGGTCAGACGTTCAAGACCAGCTTGGGCAACACGGTGAAACCCTGTCTCTACTAAAAATATGAAAGTTAGTAGGCCGGGCGCGGTGGCTCAAGCCTGTAATCCCAGCACTTTGGGAGGCCGAGACGGGCGGATCACGAGGTCAGGAGATCGAGACCATCCTGGCTACCACGGTGAAACCCCGTCTCTACTAAAAAATACAAAAAACTAGC
>NW_022307437.1:0-88 GCF_002776525.5 Piliocolobus tephrosceles | reverse complement strand
AAAAAAAAAAGAAAGTTAGTCGGGGGTGGTGGCACGTGCCTGTAGTCCCAGCTACTCGGGAGGCTGAGACAGGAGAATCATTTGAATC
>NW_022307436.1:0-2986 GCF_002776525.5 Piliocolobus tephrosceles | reverse complement strand
CTCAAGTGGGTCCCTGACCCCTGAGTAGCCTAACTGGGAGACATCCCCCACTAGGGGCAGTCTGACACCCCACACCTCACAGGGTGGAGTACACCCCTGAGAGGAAGCTTCCAAAGCAAGAATCAGACAGGTGCACTCGTTGTTCAGCAATATTCTATCTTCTGCAACCTCTACTGCTGATACCCAGACAAACAGGGTCTGGAGTGGACCTCAAGCAATCTCCAACAGACCTATAGCTGAGGGTCCTGACTGTCAGAAGGAAAACTATCAAACAGGAAGGACACCTATACCAAAACCCCATCAGTACGTCACCATCATCAAAGACCAGAGACAGATAAAACCACAAAGATGGGGAAAAAGCAGGGCAGAAAAGCTGGAAATTCAAAAAATAAGAGTGCATCTCCCCCTGCAAAGGAGCGCAGCTCATCGCCAGCAAAGGATCAAAGTTGGTCAGAGAATAACTTTGACGAGATGACAGAGGAAGGCTTCAGTCCATCAAACCTCTCAGAGCAAAAGGAGGAATTACGTACCCAGCGCAAAGAAACTAAAAATCTTGAAGAAAGAGTGGAAGAAATGACAGCTAGACTAATTAATGCAGAGAAGGTCATAAACGAAATGACAGATGAAAACCATGACACGAGAAATACGTGACAAATGCACAAGCTTCAGTAACCGACTCGATCAACTGGAAGAAAGAGTATCAGCGATTGAGGATCACATGAATGAAATGAAGCGAGAAGAGAAACCAAAAGAAAAAAGAAGAAAAAGAAATGAACAAAGCCTGCAAGAAGTATGGGATTATGTAAGAAGACCAAATCTACGTCTGATTAGGGTGCCTGAAAGTGAGGGGGAAAATGGAAACAAGTTGGAAAACACTCTTCAGGATATCATCCAGGAGAACTTCCCCAACCTAGCAGGGCAGGCCAACATTCAAACTCAGGAAATACAGAGAACACCACAAAGATACTCCTCCAGAAGAGCAACTCCAAGACACATAATTGCCAGATTCACCAAAGTTGAAATGAAGGAAAAAATCCTAAGGGCAGCCAGAGAGAAAGGTCGGGTTACCCACAAAGGGAAGCCCGTCAGACTGACAGCAGATCTCTCGGCAGAAACTCTACAAGCCAGAAGAGAGTGGGGGCCAATATTCAACGTTTTTAAAGAAAAGAATTTTAAACCCAGAATTTCATATCCAGCCAAACTAAGTTTCATCAGTGAAGGAGAAATAAAATTCTTTACAGATAAGCAAATGCTTAGAGATTTTGTCCCCACCAGGCCTGCCTTACAAGAGACCCTGAAGGAAGCCCTAAACATGGAAAGGAACAACCGATACCAGCCATTGCAAAAACATGCCAAAATGTAAAGATCATCGAGGCTAGGAAGAAACTGCATCAACTAATGAGCAAAATAACCAGTTAATATCATAATGGCAGGATCAAGTTCACACATAACAATATTAACCTTAAATGTCAATGGACTAAATGCTCCAATTAAAATACACAGACTGGCAAACTGGATAAAGAGTCAAGACCCATCAGTCTGCTGTCTTCAGGAGACCCATCTCACATGCAGAGACATACATAGGCTCAAAATAAAGGGATGGAGGAAGATCTACCAAGCAAATGGAGAATAAAAAAAAGCAGGAGTTGCAATCCTAGTCTCTGATAAAACAGACTTTAAACCATCAAAGATCAAAAGAGACAAAGAAGGCCATTACATAATGGTAAAGGGATCAATTCAACAGGAAGAGCTAACCTAAATATATATGCACCCAATACAGGAGCACCTAGATTCATAAAGCAAGTCCTTAGAGACTTACAAAGAGACTTAGACTCCCATACAATAATAATGGGAGACTTCAACACTCCACTGTCAACATTAGACAGATCAACGAGACAGAAAGTTAACAAGGATATCCAGGAATTGAACTCATCTCTGCACCAAGCGGACCTAATAGACATCTATAGAACTCTCCACCCCAAATCAACAGAATATACATTCTTCTCAGCACCACATCGCACTTAATCCAAAATTGACCACATAATTGTAAGTAAAGCACTCCTCAGCAAATGTACAAGAACAGAAATTATAACAAACTGTCTCTCAGACCCCAGTGCAATCAAACTAGAACTCAGGACTAAGAAACTCAATCAAAACCGCTCAACTACATGGAAACTGAACAACCTGCTCCTGAATGACTACTGGGTACATAACGAAATGAAAGCAGATATAAAGATGTTCTTTGAAACCAATGAGAACAAAGATACAACATACCAGAATCTCTGGGACACATTTAAAGCAGTGTGTAGAGGGAAATTTATAGCGCTAAATGCCCACAAGAGAAAGCAGGAAAGATCTAAAATTGACACTCTAACATCACAATTAAAGAACTAGAGAGGCAAGAGCAAACACACTCAAAAGCTAGCAGAAGGCAAGAAATAACTAAGATCAGAGCAGAACTGAAGGAGATAGAGACACAAAAAACCCTCCAAAAAATCAATGAATCCAGGAGTTGGTTTTTTGAAAAGATCAACAAAATTGACAGACCGCTAGCAAGATTAATAAAGAAGAAAAGAGAGAGGAATCAAATAGACGCAATAAAAAATGATAAAGGGGTATCACCACCGACCCCACAGAAATACAAACTACCATCAGAGAATACTATAAACACCTCTACGCAAATCAACTAGAAAATCTAGAAGAAATGGATAATTTCCTGGACACTTACACTCTCCCAAGACTAAACCAGGAAGAAGTTGAATCCCTGAATAGACCAATAGCAGGCTCCGAAATTGAGGCAACAATTAATAGCCTACCCACCAAAAAAAGTCCAGGACCAGATGAATTCACAGTTGAATTTTACCTGAGGTACAAGGAGGAGCTGGTACCATTCCTTCTGAAACTATTCCAATCAATAGAAAAAGAGGGAATCCTCCCTGACTCATTTTATGAGGCCAACATCATCCTGATACCAAAGCCTGGCAGA
>NW_022307435.1:5707-10463 GCF_002776525.5 Piliocolobus tephrosceles | reverse complement strand
CACTTTAAAATGATTTACTAAACATGTATCAATATAATTTAATGTTTTACATATTATAATAAATATGAAACATTCTTATTGTAACTTCTTAATTTAATTATAACGAAGCTAATACGATTTTGTAGCTATTTCTTTACATCCATTTAAAATTGTGTGCACATTTTGATACATATTTTTTTTATGAAAAATTGAACCAAAATACAAACATATAATGAAGAGAAATTCATTATAGTAAACGTGAAGTTGTACAAATTATATAAATGCAGTTATTATTACTAAATACATTATATATACAGTATTTATCAAACTAATCATAAAAATCAAGTGATAATGTAATTATATTAATTTTAAAAGATGATGTTATTAATACATTAGCTAACATACACAAATAAAAATAAATTATTTACAACAGTGACAAACATAACCGATAATGTACATACAACGACAGTCCTATTTAAATTATTAGACTATATTAACTAAGCTATTTAAATTTTAGAAATAATAGAAAAAGAGGTAAGTAAAAATTAAAAAAAATTATTAAAAGTGTTAAGACAGTTAAAAAAGTCGCGGTTATTTAACAAAACGAAATACTCTCACGTATAAAATAAAATCGATACTATATAAAAAAAAAAAAAAAAAATTTATTAAAATTGTGTTAATAGAAATAAAAAAAAACATGTCCAAAGTACACTCTACGCAACTATAAACACAAAAGTAGCATCTCATAACAGTATTTTGGATTGATAAAAAAAAAAGTGTAACATTAACAAAAGTTGTTATTTACATTAATACAAATTATTATTACATTATAAAATGTTTTGTATAATGTGTTTTTATTATATCATAAATTTCTACACATTTATTTTGTATTTTGCTAAAACGCATTATTTTTATTAAAATAAAATTAACAGCAAAATAAAAATAGCGTATTTTATCACAATTTTCAGTAAGTTATTTCTGTTTATTTTAATAATAATAAGGTTGCCACTAAATGGAAAACATATGATGTTCAATTTATTATTAAAAAAAAAAAAAAAAAAAAAAAAAAAAACCGGATTATGTTTAATGTGCGTGTATAATATTATATTGGTTAGGTCTTTATGTATTCAATATAGTAATAATAATAACAATAATCATAATAATATTAATAACGCTAATATATTAAATGGCTTTTTCAGCTTATTGAAACTTTCTAACAAGCTGCTACAATTGGTGTTTCTAATTTTTTTTTTTTTTTACATAATTCGTTTTAACTTTCCGATATTTAATGGGAATTTTATTTTTTTTCTGTATGCAATTTATAACACAGTGTATTAGTAGCATATACATATGCAGTGCATGCATATTGTGCTTCGGTTTTATTTGTTTTGTTTGATAAATAAAATATATATACAACAAAGAAAATTCCATAAAAGGGATTATAACTCCCCAAATATGCAATAAGATTTAAAATTTTTTTCAAATAACTATTTTTTAATCGTTACATCTAAAAACTAAAAAAAAAACTTTATTTAAATGAAAAAAAAAAAAATACATGATGTTAGATACATGGATAAAACATGTTGCTTGATTTTTTAAATACGGATAGTGTTTTAATAGTTTATATATATTTTAGAAAAAAAAAAAATAAATAAATAAAATAAAATAATATGGTTAATGTGTGTATTATGTTATGTTACATAAATATATGCTTACGAAAATATTGAGAGCGAAAATGTAAACAATTGATATATGAAATAACTAAAAAATGTAATATAATGTAAATGTTACTTCATATAAAACATGCATACGCCTATTTTTTTTATTTGAATAGTGTTATGTTTTTGACTTAATGCACCAATTTTTACTAAGTAATATTTATTTTTTGTTATGTGTACAATTATGATTATGTATATTATACATGTGTAAGTAAAAAAAAAAAAAACATAAGTTTATTTTATCAATAAGATAAATTATTTATAAGTGCCAATTTTTTTTTAGTTTTATTTTTTTTTTTTTTAGTTAATAATGTTTTATTTCACATCGTTCCGTATCCTTTCGCTTTACATTGTTCCATTTTATTTCGTTTCGTATTGTTTTACGTATAGCCCTTTTTCTCGTATCGTATAGTATCGTACAGTTTTGTACTCTTTTTTCTTAATTTAATGATGCACATTTTTATTTTTTTTAAGCAACATTTTATTTTATATTTTAGTGTGTTAACTTAATAATGCACTTATTTTATTTTAATTTCGCTCTGACTCCGTTTTTTACAAGTATGATCCCATTAGAATATTTCGATTTGTCTTGATTTGTTATTTCAAATGAAAATTCATTATTACTTTATAAAAAAGTATACAATATTTTTTATCTTGTTTTATTTTGTGTTTTTTATTTTGTAGTGGAACATAAATAAAAAAAGTCAAAAAAAATATATATATATATATTTTTTTTTTTTTTTTTTTGGAATTGTCATTTCACTCAAAATATATAAAATATTTCATTATCTTTTATACTTAACTTTTAAATTTATCCCTCTGATATATGTGTAATTTATATATACATATATACACACATATTTATATAAATATTATTTTGTTTTATTTTTTGATTATATTGTTTTTCTTGTACAATGGTTATTACATCTAAATTATTTTAAACCTAATTTACTGATATTAAACAAATGAATAAATATTAAGGTGTTTTAAAAACAATAATTCCACAAAGGAAGTAAGTGTAATCATAGTATTCATTTACTAAGTAAGGTTTCAGGCTTTCTTTTAATATTTGAAATAATTATTTATATACTAATCATTATTTTCTTATCAGTGTTTTTCTTTAATTTATTTTTCCTATTCATTAAAGTATTATAAAATTAAGCAAACTTAAATTATTGGTTTATCTTTTATTGTAAAAAAAAAAAAAAAATAAACCTAATAAAAATCATAGAATCAGTAATTTCTATTGTTTAAATAAAATGAAATTATTTTTATATGTTTGTGTTATATTTCACTTATATGTGCTTAATGGAGTGTTACTCCACGTAGAAGCATCTGATAAAAAAATACATGACAATGTGCCAATAGAAGGTGATCAATATAATAAAAATATTAAATCTAATCTTAATGATGAATCGGATCAAAATGTAGATAAAGTATCAGAAGATAGCACGTTAAGTGGTGAAAGTTTTAAAAAAATTATAGAATCAGCTATCTTCGCACTATATAAAGCAGCTGACGCAGTAGATAAAGCGATCGAAGCTGCATTTAAGGAAAGTAAAGATATAGTTAAAGATGGAATTTATGGTACTGTATATATTGCAAATGAAGTTATAGCATTAGAAAATGTAGTGTATACAACACTTAAAAACATTAAACATCTTGAAACTATAGCAAAACAAATAGATGATATTGAAGAATACACAGAAGAAACTCCTGATGAAGTAGATATACACAAGGATGATGATAAAGTGAAAGGCCACTTTAAAGAGCTCGGGTATGGAAATGATAAAAATGCCTTGCATACTCCATCGAAAGCATCAGTAGTATCAGTAACAATCGAAAAGGCAGAACGTGAAGCTAGAAAAGTAATTGAAGCTGCCAAAAATATAGAGGATGAATTAAATGAGGCATATGAAGCAGAAATGTATGATGACGCAATAAAAGCAACAGCAGCATCTATTAGATCAGAGGGATATTTGAAGAAAATGAATGTACACTTAAAAAAGGCATTGTATAATGCAAAACTTGCCGAAGCATATAGCAATTTAGTAGAAGAAGCACATAAACAAGCAAATGTATCTTTAACATTAGCTAAATTTACAAAAACAATTGCTGTAAATCTTGAAGAAACAATAGAAGAAAAAGTTGATGACGCAATTGATTTAGTAAAAGAATTTACTGAGATTGCAAAACATGCTGCAGATGATAGTGAACTAGCTGCAAAAGCTGCAAAAGCTGCATATACTATTGATGATATATTTGTATATACAAACAGTGCCATATATGCAGCTAATAAAGCTATTGCTGCTTATATTAAAGTAGGCGATTCCGCAAAAGCAGCTATAAACATGGCTAAATTAACCGTAAACAAAGAAATGATACAAAAAATGACCGAATTAATAGAATTTGTAATTACAGCTAAAAAATATAGAGATGTTGCTAAAAATTTTGCTGAACATGCAATACAAATAGCAGAAACACATAAGATCAAACCGGACGTATCTATTATTGACACTGACGCTAGCACAGATAATATATTGGAAAGCACAGATAATTCAAATCCAATACGTTCTAATCTTAGAATGTTAGCTGAGGAAGAAGTTGAAGAGAAAATTGAAGAGGAAGTTGAAGAAGCAGTTGAAGAAGCAGTTGAAGAAGCAGTTGAAAAAGAAGTTGAAAAAGAAGTTGAAAAAGAAGTTGAAAAAGAAGTTAAAGAAGAAGCAGTTGAAGAAGAAATTGTTGCAGAAGAAGTGGAAAAAGAGATTGAAGAAGCAGTTGAAGAAGAAATAGTAATCGGTAACGGAGCAGGTGAAATGAAAGAAGTTGAAAAAGAGGTTGAAGAAGCAGTTGAAGAAGAAGTTGAAGAAGCAGTTGAAGAAGAAGTTGAAAAAGAAGTTGAAAAAGAAGTTGAAAAAGAGGTTGAAGAAGAAGTTGAAAAAGAAGCTGAAAAAGAGGTTGAAGAGGAAGTTGAAAAAGCAGTTGAAGAAGCAGTTGAAGAAGAAGTAGTAATCGGTAACGGAGAAGGAGAAATGAAAGAAGTTGAAGAAGAAGTTGAA
>NW_022307435.1:5252-5697 GCF_002776525.5 Piliocolobus tephrosceles | reverse complement strand
TCGGTAACGGAGAAGGAGAAATGAAAGAAGTTGAAGAAGAAGTTGAAGAGGAAGTTGAAAAAGAGGTTGAAGAAGCAGTTGAAGAAGCAGTTGAAGAAGCAGTTGAAGAAGAAGTTGAAAAAGAGGTTGAAAAAGAGGTTGAAGAAGAAGTTGAAAAAGAGGTTGAAAAAGAGGTTGAAGAAGAAGGTGAAGAAGCAGTTGAAGAAGAAGTAGTAATCGGTAACGGAGAAGGAGAAATGAAAGAAGTTGAAGAAGAAGTTGAAGAGGAAGTTGAAAAAGAGGTTGAAGAAGCAGTTGAAGAAGCAGTTGAAGAAGAAGTTGAAAAAGAGGTTGAAGAAGAAGGTGAAGAAGCAGTTGAAGAAGAAGTTAAAGAAGCAGTTGAAGAAGCAGCTGAAAAAGAAGTTGAAGAAGCAATTAAAGAGGAAGTTGAAGAAGCAGTTGAAGA
>NW_022307435.1:0-5242 GCF_002776525.5 Piliocolobus tephrosceles | reverse complement strand
AAGAGGAAGTTAAAAAGGAAGTTAAAGAGGAATGTGAAAAAGCAGTTGAAGAAGAAATTGTTGAAGAAGCTGAAAAAGCCGAAGAAGCAGTTGACGAAGAAGTTAGTAAAGATAGCTTACCTAAAATTGTTATTGAAAAAAGAGATGAAGAAGATGTTTCAAACTCAAAAGTACATGAATACAATGTACCTAAGATAGTACTTGATGAAGAAGCAGACATTTTTGATTTTATAGATGATGAAGACACATTTGTAGTTGAAAATGAAAGTGATGTAGAAGTACAAGAAGTTGAGGAGGGAGTACCACCACTTGGAGAAGAAGTTGTAGAAGAAGTTGTAGAAGAAGTTGTAGAAGAAGTTGTAGATGAAGTTGAACAAGTTATAGATGTAGTTAAAGAAGAAGTTATTGAAGAGGCTGATGTAGTTAAAGAAGCAGCTGAAGAAGAAGGTAAAGAAGAAGTAAGTGAAGAAGTTAAAGAACCTGCTGAACACGAAAGTTCAAAAAAAAATATTTTCCTTAATATTATAACAGAAGTTAGCATTAAATTAATTGAAGCATATAAAAAGGTCACAAGTTTCATCAAGTACGTAACAAATTATAATGAAAATAAACACGACAGTTTAAGGACCACGGGTGTAACATCATAATACATATAATAAACATATACATGAAAACATTATATATTCAAATATATAAATTTAAAAAAAAAAAAAGAAAAAAAAAAACATAAATTTTGGCAGTAACGATTATATATTAAAATATAAAAAGCACAATAATATAAAAATTGTAAAAAACCCATCATAATAATGGTTATTTTAATCTATATTATTTTTTTATATTTTATTATTATTAACTTGTTAGAAACGTAATAGTTATATTTTTGCCTGGGGAACAGAAATATATCATAAAAATATTTGTTATCATGAGAGTAGCATAAATTTAAAATAAAAATAATCACAAGCCCTATAAAAAAGTTATATAAAATTATTCGAGTCTTAGTTATAACGCTTTAACCAAAAAAAAAGAATGATATATAAATTTACTTAAATAGTAATAGCAAATTTAATAGTTATATATATAATATATAACGATGTATTTGTTTTACATATATATTTTTTTTTTTTAAATTGTCACTATTTTTTTTTTTTTTTGAAATGAACATGTTTTACATTTTAAATAGTATTTATTGTAAAAATGATTTTAACACAATTTAACTATTATCACTAAAAACATGCATTTCAATAGAACTTAAATTTAATATTAAAATATAAATAGGTTATAAGTGTCTCTTTATTAAAAAATTAGGAAGTATAATTTCTTAACGCATATATGTATTCTTATAAGAACTATATAATTTTGTTAAAGAATGTATGGTTCAAAATAAAAAAAAAAAATATGCATGTACAGTTTAGAATTAAAAAAAAAAATTATATTGTTTTTATAATGAATGATATACATATTTGTTTAGTGCATAAAATTTAATTATATTTTTATGCTTTTAAATTTATTTTTTTAAAAATATATAAAGTGCAAAGTTATTCAATTAAAGTTAGAGTTAATCTAGAGATAAATGTAGGTTTTACCATATATAAGCCAAGCTTATATTAAGGATTTATTATGGTGTCGTTATTATTATGTTAATGTTTACGTAACTTTAAGTGATAACATGGCAAATATTAGTATAGTAGAATGTTAATTTTTGAACATTTAATAGTTTAATGTTTGAAACTGTTGCATCATGTTTATGAAAAAATTGAAAAAATAAATAAATAGTCATAAAAAACTCAATCTATATATTAATGAGTCTAAAAATATAATTAAGGTTAAATTTAAAATGAGACATATTTCTTATGAGACATATACAAAATTGTTTCAATGGAGTGGAAAACATATCAACATGTAATTATTTTTTTGTTTATATAATAATTTAAATGTAACTAGCTATTAATTTTTTTGTATACTCCTAGAGACAATACCGATTTTTTGTTACTAAAAATGATAGATTAAATAAATAATGAAGTTTTTAATATAATGAATTATATTATAACATGAAAAAAAAATACTTATCTATCTATCTATATATAATGGCAGTGATTTTATACAGCAAGTGACGAAACGATTAGTAATGTTACATGGCGAGTGATTCAATATGTAAGTGTATTAACTTCTGTTGATTCTTTCGCTTATAGTAACTGAGTCCAAATTCAACAAAAAAAAAAAAAAGAATAAATAAATAAAATAACAAGTATGTTAAAACAAATCTTAAAGGTAAAGCAAAATAAAACAATGAATATGTAAAAAATAATCTCAAATTGTAATAAAAACAATATAATAATTTAAACATATTATTTATTGTACCAAAAAAAAAAAAAAAAAAGTGATATTGTTCTAGAAATATACAGAGAAATAAAAAAAAAAATGACAAATTTTTATACATAAATAAATATTACCAAAAAGTTACGAATTTGAAAATAAAGTATCACTATTGTTACATAAAATGAAATATTCCTGAATATGTGGTACTCATTTAAATGGGAAGGAAAACATATATACAAATAGTATTACCATGCAATGACAAGACTAAATTATGCGTCGGTGACATTTTACTTTCAATGTTTTTATTATGTTTTAGGTTAAAACAAAATTATCAGTGTTAATGTTTGTAAGTACTTTAATATAATTTGATTATGTATTTGGAGTAAAATTTAATGTATTTTTCTACATGTTGTAATATTAACAAAGCTTGTGATTTCTGTAGTATATCAATGCATATATATTTAAAAAAATAAATAAATAAAAAAAAGAAAAGTATAAAAAAAAAGAATTTATATAATTGTTGTTCATTATGCTAATTAATTGTTAAGTTTATAGAAATGTTGGATAATTTTATGTTGATTTGATTGATTGATTGATTGATTGATTGTTTTTTTTTTTTTTTTTTTTTTTATGGCATTCTCAATAAAGTTCAATTGTTTTATTCACTTCTTTATTTTATTTTTTATTTTTTTGATACATGTTTATGTTTAAAAGTTTAAAAGTGTCATATATGAAAAAGTTAAATCAAGCATATTAATATATATGTATATATATGTATTATTTTTTAAGATTATTTTTATACATTAAGTTTATCATGTTAAATTTATATATATTTTTATTTAATGTATTATTATTTTTTGAGTGTACTAAGCATTATAAAAATGCTTATATATAACAATTTATTATGATTAAACATGTATGATAAATTACTGAAAATGTTATATATATTATTTTTTACCAATATTGTCATTTTATATTGATTAATTGAGTATAATTTTTAATTCGTAATATATAACATACGTTCTGACATTGTAACATAAGTATCAATTTCTGTAAATGTTTTTTTGAAACTTGGTTTGTTGTGTATGAGCTTTTAAAATATATAAACGAGTACAAAAACATGAATGTATGAACTATGTTCATGAAACATTAACTAAAAGAATTGAATTTTTATTTACTTTTTAATTATGATAAACAATGTTACGAATACGTAGTAGTAAAATCATGGCAATTATTTGTTTATATTAAAAATTATGTTTTTTAATTAAATTTTTTTAGAAATTGATTTACGTTTTTATGATAAATTGCAATTGTGTTGGTTAAACAATTTATGTTATTTATAAAAAATGTAGTGTTTTAAAATATATTTTTGATTAAATATGATTTTTATTATATGTTTACATGGTCACGAATGAACATTATTATGTACCAAAATGAATATTACATAAAGAGTTATTTAATTGCAATAGGGTAGCTTAATATGGTTTTTGCTTTTGTTGTAAGTTATTAGAATATGTTAAAACAATTGTATATATACAATTAAAATATATGTTTGTCTATATAATATGAAGTAAGTTTTTATTTAAAATGTGTAAAATGTTATAATAAGAGGGAAGGTTTCAATTAAAATAGTACACGTTGAATTGTGATGTTTGTTAATACTTAAATTCGTTAAGTATGTATGTTTATTTAGGACTGTATATATTTACAAAGGTTATAAAATTTATTACTGTTTTAATTCGTTAAAAATATATGACAATTCATTTATTAATAAATAATAACTTAATCATATTGCAAAGGTAGATATGTTCTAATTATTATATACTTTATGAGTACAGCTTGTTCATATTAGGTACTAGCAAAATTTATGGGAATAGACTTGCGTATGCGTGTTATAATTATTAATCGAAAGTTTATTTTACTCACTCTGTATGTGAATAGATTTTCGTTTTTTTATAAATGATTTTTTATCAAATATGTCTATTTTGAGAAAATTATTAAATTTTGTAAAAAAAAAAAATAATAGAGATTTAAATTTTTTTTGTGTGTTGCATTATTTCAAATTATAGTGTGTTTTCTTTAATGTATTATGCTTGTCCATATCGAATTGAAAATGTTATATCCACTTGTTTGTTCATTATTTATATATATATATATATATATATATATATATATATAAATTATTAACTCAAATTTCACTATCACTTTAATACTTTGACTTTAATTGGATATTAATATTTGAAATAACCACTTGTTTATAGCTATAAAAGAACATATATGAATGGAAAAAATAACATTTAAAAAATCAGCTGAATTGTATAAATTCATATTTTTTTAAGATAATGATAATCAAAATATAATTAAAATATGTTGTTTATAATTGACATAAGCCTATAAGTGACTATATAATAAAAATTGATAAAAGTGATATTATAAGTAAAAGTAAAAGTGGTCTTTATAGTAATGATTTATTTAAAAAAAAAAAAAAAAAAATAGAAGTAATTTACATGAAAAGTTGATATGATGAAAAGACCTATAAAGTTTCATATATTTCATGTCGAGCATTAAGATTGACCGATAATATTGAAAACAGCCCAGATAAACAATTAAAACATAAGTTAATAGATGAGGTAAACATTATAGTTTATGAAGTTAATGTTGTGACTACAAAAATAAAACATATCGATGACAAGCTAATATATGATACATTACATAATGAGCAAAAAAATCCACGTCAACAAGTAGAGAGACTACACATTTGCCATAGCTAGAAAACGTGTAAGAATGTAGAAGAATAAGTTACAATTAACACATTTATAAAAAAATATAACCAAACTTGCATAAAATGTTAAAAATATAATTTATGCAACAGAAGCAAACGTAACAGTAGTCATTAACTACAATATATTGAATTTGTAAAATAAAA
>NW_022307431.1:0-31899 GCF_002776525.5 Piliocolobus tephrosceles | reverse complement strand
AGTAATTAATTAAAGACAAAAATCCTAACCAGCTGATCAAATGAGTCCACCTACTTTCTGTCTACAACCCCTAATACCCAATGGCAATCTAAAAACCAAAAGCTGTACCATAAATAATATGAACTACTTGCTTGGGGTCAGGTTTTGTTAACACACCGAATAATGAGAAAGAAGGAGAGAGCTTCAGGAAAGTCTGGACAGGTTGAGAAAAGGAGTGGGGAGGTAGGAGAGAAGTCATTTCATTCATGGAAGAAGTTTACTTATATTTTAAGTGTCGGAAGAAATTATTCCTTATTTTAGCTGCTAGAGACTGTCCTAAAGTTTGCTGCAAGCCTCACACTAACAAACCCTGAGTGAACTTAACAAAACAGTTCTGAACTTTTTACGCATAGTGTTTGATTATTCCTTCTACTTAAACTCATATCCCTTCTACTTAAACTCATAAACTCAAATCAATCACTAAGAATCATAAGCTACTTGAAGAAAACAAAGAATATTAAAGAAAAAAAATAAAGAAATCAGTCAAGGTGCCTGGAAAAGATGCTAAAAGGAAATCCAGGGAATAAAGGAGAGTTTAATAAAATATATATGCTAGTTATGAGAAATTTGAGAGATGATAGAAACCAGAAAAGAACTATAAGGATTAAGAAAATGAAGCAATCAAAAAGAATTATAGACAAATTTATAAACATTACCTAAATTAAAAATAATCGAAATAAGGCTGAAAATGAAATCAAATAAATAAAACTCAAACAGAAAATTAAAATACCAAGACAAGGGAATTACAGGTAGCAATTTTTTAAAATGTGCTAAAAAGTTAGAAGATATCAAGGATTAATCTCAGAGGGCTAATATATTTTTAATAGATGTACTGGTAAGTAGTAGGTAAGTAGTAGAGCAAGGATTTGAATCCAAAGCTTCATGCTTTGTAACAGGACATGAAAATACTAAAAACTTTCAGAGCAAGACCATATCTAGAAAAGAAAAGAAGGAAAACTATGTTGACATTTCATTAACAAAATTACATGTTGAAAGATGATGCTGCAATATTCACAGAGATTTAAGGAAAATTATTTTGAAACCAGTCAATCCATCATGTGAAATGTAAACAGAACATAGCAACAGTTAATTTTAAAGACATAATGCAAGTTCAGAACTTGTAAAGAGTAAGAAATTGAATATAAGAAATCTAAAACCCATTGGCTGTCTCTGAAAGAATTAGCACTGAAAGCATATACCACAGCCAAAGAAAATAATGTCATAAAATATAATATTTTAAACATAGTAAGATTATAGAAGCCACTAAAATATATGTTTAATAATTTGGAAGTATAAATAATATATTCATAACATATATCATTTATATGTATGCAATATAATCAGGTAATGATAAAATATAAATATTTATACATAAATTAAAAACAAATTATTATGAACTGCAATAAAACAACCCCAGATGAACTCAACATGGGAGATTGGGGGCCAGGAGGAAATGACAGCATGCTAGTTTATCTAATATTAGAAGGAAAATGGGGTGAAGAGTAAGAGGATCAAGGAATAACTGATTTATCTTGGTGATTCATAAAAAATATGTTATAAAAAGATATATACTTGAGAAATTAACCATTAAAAATCAGTTACATATTGAAAATTTAAATTTTCTTAATAAAATTCACTGATTATCACACTATTAAAGAAAAGATATAAAAGACAAAGCAACAACATATAGCATTATTTTATTTTTCAGAGACTCACTTAAGATAAAATTTTAAAGATAAAAAAATAGGAGAAATGATATATATGCCAGCAAGTGCTGATGAAAGAAAGCTAATGTTAAAATGTTGATGAAACTCCAAACAGACTTTAATTCCATCATAAATTCCGTATTAACAAAAGGTGATATAAGAAAATATAAATCATTAAACTTTAATCACGTAAGACAAAAGCTACCACATCTATAAAGCAGAAGCAGAAAGTGAGGCATTGCCAATTCTAGAAACACAATGGCAGCATTTAACACAGAATTTTCAGAAATCAGCAAAAGAATAAAATAATAAATAAGGCAGAGGATTTGAATGACACAATAAAAGTAGTTTAGCCATTTATTCAACAAATGTTTTTGAGTACTCACTGTGTGACAGTTACTCTTTTGAGTGTTCTAGATTGTGACAGTAAAAAAGAAAAGCCCAAATCTAAAGATTTTACCTTCTCATTTTTATAACGAAAGACAGACAATTGAAAAAGTAAATTAAATACACCACATATGACAAGGTAGTAAGTATTTGAAGAGAAAGAGGAAAGGCAGCCTGGGTGGGTGAGCAGATTGCAGTTTCACTTGGGTTTATTAGGGAAGGCTTCACTAAGAATAAGACATTGAGTAATGCTCAGAGGAGGAGTAAGAGTTAAAGCTAACAGGAGATTTTGAGTAGAACAATGACACGATCTGGTTTACATAAAATTGCAGGACTGGGTAATTTGGTGGGAAAAATAAAATTAACTGTAAGTAAGTGTGGAATGACAGGAACAGATTGGAAGCCTATAGCAATAATTCATGTAAAACATTATGGTGGCTTGGACCAACTTGCATCAGTAGAAATAGCTAAAAATGGCCAAATAGTAAATCTACAATGAAAATAAAGCAAAATGGATATACTGATAGATAGGATGGGCAGCACGGTTTATTTTCTGTATTTATATCTTAGTCAATATTCTTAATTCCTGTGTCTGGCTATTATTCCACAATTTTGTGATCATTAAAAGGAATTCAAAATATCTTCTAATTATCATAAATGCATAAGAAAGAGGACTGATGTATTATATCAAACCAAAAAGCTTAGTGTATTAGTCTGTTTTCATGCTGCTGTTAAAGACATACCTGAGACTGGTCAATTTACAAAAGAAAGTGATTTAATGGACTAACAGTCCCATAAAGTTGGGGAGACCTCACAATCATGGCAGAAGGGAGGAGCAGCAAGTCACATCTTACATGGATGGCAGCAGGCAAAAAGAATGTGCAGGGGAACTCCTGTTTTTAAAACCATCAGAGCTCATGAGACTCATTAACTCTCACAAGAACAGCACAGGAAATATCTGCTCTCATATTGAAAATCAAATCAAAAGCAAGTTAATTACTTCCTAGATACAATGCAGGTATAGGCATACAGTAAATATAGCCCTTCCAAATGGGAGAAATTTTCCAAAACAAAAGGGCTACAGGCCCCATGCAAGTCTGAAATCCAGTGGGGTAGTCAAATCTCAAAGCTCTAAAATTATCTCCTTTGACTCCATGTCTCATATCTAGGTAACATTGATGCAAGAGTTGGGTTCCCATGGTCTTGGGCAGGTCTGCCCTCATGGCTTTGCAGGATACAGCCTCCTACCTAGCTGCTTTCATGGGCTAGCATTGGGTGTCTGTGGCTTTTCCAGGAGCACAGTGCAAGCTGTCGGTGGATCTACCATTCTGGGGTGTGGAGAATGGTGGCCCTCGTCTCGCAGCTCCACCAGTCTGTGCCCCAGGGGGGACTCTGTGTGAGGACTCCGACACCATATTTCCCTACTACACTGCCCCAGTGGAGGTTCTCCATGAGAGTACTGCACCCACAGAAAACTGTTGCCTGGGCATTCAGGCATTTCCATACATCCTCTGAAATCTAGGTGGAGGTTCCCAAATGTCAATTATTGACTTCTGTGCACCTGCAGCCTCAACACCACATGGAAGCTGCCAAGTCTTGGGGCTTTACCCCTCTGAAACCACAGCCTGAGCTGTACCTTGGCCTCTTTTAGTCATGGCTGGAACAGCTGGGATGCAGGGAGTCTTATCCCTAGACTGCACACAGCAGAGGGACCCTGGGCCCAGCCAAGAAGACAATTTTTTCCTCCTAAACTTCCAGGCCTGTGATGGGAGGGGTTGCCACAAAGGTCTCTCACATGTCCTTCCCCATTGTCTTGGGGGTTAATATTTGGCTCATTGTTACTTATGCAAATTTCAGCAGTCAGCTTGAATTTCTCCTCAGAAAATGGGATTTTCTTTTCTATTTCATTGTCAGGTGGCAGATTTTTTGAACTTTTATGCTCTGCTTCCCTTATAAAAGTGAATGCTTTCAACAGCACCCAAGTTGCATCTTTAATGCTTTGCTGCTTAGAAATTTGTTCCGTCAGATACTCTAAATCAACTCTCTCAAGTTCAAAGTTCCACCAGACTCTAGGGCAGGGGCAAAATGCTGCCAGTCTCTTTGCTAAAACATAACAAGAGCAAATGTTGTTCCAGTTCCAAATAAGTTCCTCATCTCCACCTGAGACCACCTCAGCTTGGACTTTATTGTCCATGTCACTATCAGCATTTTGGACAAAGCCATTTAACAAGTCTCTAGGAAGTTCCAAACTTTCCCACATTTTTCTGTCTTCTTCTGAGTCCTCCAAACTCTTCCAACCTCTGCCTGTTCCCCAATTCTAAAGGCACTTCCACATTTTCAGGTGTCTTTTCAACAGCAACCCACTCTCTTTACCAATTTACTGTATTAGTCTGTTTTCATGCTGCTGATAAAGACATACCTGAGATTGGGCAACTTAGAAAATAAAGCAGTTTAATGGACTTACAGATCTTCATGGCTGGTGGGTGGGCTCACAATCATGGTGGAAGGCAAGGAGGAGCAAGTCACATCTTACATGGATGGCAGCAGGAAAAACCAGAGAATGAGCAGAAAAACTCTTTTTAAAACTATGTGATCTCATGAGACTCATTCACTACAATAAGAACAGTGCAGGAAACATCCACCCCCATAATTCAATTATCTCCCACATGGGAATTGTGGGAGTTACAATTCAAGATGAAGTTTGGGTGGGGACAAAGACAAACCATGTCATTAATAAATTATATATATATATATATATACATATATATATAATAACATATTTGGTCATCATACTTTCAATGACAGTGTAACAGGTCAGTTGTAAAAGAAACTGTGTTCACTAGGATATTTTATTTTTAAAAAATTGATCTGAATACGTTGAAGATTTAAGGATAAAATAACAACAAATAACTTATTATTCATTATAATTTATTTATTTCCTTATTAACTGCCAGGGAATGTAGGCAATAACTTAAAAATGAATGATAATGAAAGCATGACACAACAAAAACTTTGGGATATGCCTGATGAATTACTCAGAGGAAATTTAGTGTTAAATTAACTTATTACAAAATAAAGACTAAAATCCAATTTTCACATGAGAAAGAGGAAAAAGGAAGAACCACATAGCACAAGATATAACGATATGATTGATATTTAAAACCCAAATAAATGTATTTTTTTAAAAAGAGACTACCAAAAAAAATTATTGACATAAGTGAAAGCTGGTTATTTGTAAAAAAGCAATATTACTAAAATGCAGAAAAGTGCTTATTTCTGTTGAAAAATAAAATGATGAAATAAACAACAGCAAAACATAAAAATAGTCATATTTTTTGATACGTATGTGATCAAATAATTAAAAGAACGTACAAATTTACATCATGTATTTGAAACTCTAAACTTAACATATGATTCCCTGGTGAAATGTTATTTAACAATACTGATTTAAAAGAAGTAATAAAGAAAAAACAAAGAATAAACTTTAAAGGTGGTGAAATGCTGTTGTGATAGATAGAAAATTGCATACCAAAGACGTTCACCTCCTATTCTCTGGAGCCTGTGAATATGTTACATCACATGTCAAAGACAAGTTATAGTACCAGATAGAAATAAGGTTTCTAATCAGATGACTTTTAAAAGAGAAAGATTCTAATGAACTATCCAAGTGGGACCAATATAATTGTAAGTCTTTAAATGTGGAAGGAGGAGGAACAAAAGTTGACGGCTAGAGTGAAGGCTAGAATGGTTAGAATGACGATGAGAAAATTATACAAACTATTCTTGCCTTGAGGAAGGAAGAGTGCCACGAAGGGGAAATGCAGGCAGCCCGAAGAGTTGGGGAATATAAGGAAACTGATGTTCCCTGATGTGTTTTGGCTGTGCCCCCACCCAACCCTCATCCTGAATTGTAATTCCCATCATCTGCACATATTGTGGGGGGGAACATAGTGAGAGGCCATTGAATCATGGAGGCAGTTACCTCCATACTGTTCTCATGATAGTGAATGAGTTCTTATGATTTCTGATGGTTTTATAAGAGGCTTTCCCCCTACCTTCGTTCTGCACTTCTCCTTACTGCTGCCATGTGAAAAAGGGTGTGTTTGTTTCCCCTTCTACCATGATTGTAAGGTTGCAGAGACCTCCCCAAACCTGTGGTACTGTGAGTCAATTAAACCTCTTACCTTTACAAATTCCCCCATCTCCAATATGTCTTTATAAGCAGCATGAGAACGGACTAATACACTCCTCTAGAAGCTACAAGAGAAATGCAACTCTTGATTATAACACAAAGTTATTTCAAGCCATCAAGTTATCGCAATTCATTAAAGCAGCAATGGGAAACTAATGCAACCCATAACAAAAGCACCAGTTCCATACAGTTAGGATGTAAGTCCTATCATACTTCAAGGGATGGTTAAGCACTGTTTATATAACTTGTTCTAAAGCCCAGGAAAAGCTGGCTAGCATCCTGTAGTATTCTAAAAGGATATTTTAGAGAGTGATTGTGACATAAAAACCTAACATAGTTGACAGAATGAGAGGGAAAGAGAAAAGGGAAGCAGATGCAGTAGGGAAAAGAAAGAGAAAGATGAAGAGAAAGAAAAACTATCAGCCAAGCACATGAATAATATAGTTGAAAAAATAACACACTAAACATGGTTTACAAGGAAGTGTAAAACATTTTAATATTCAGGACTTTATTAATGAAATTCATGGCATAGGGAGATTAAATAATTTTTTCACATAAAATATTTTTATAACATCACACATTTCTGAGATTAGATTTAAAAAGTTGTTAGACTCAAAAGAAAATGCCAGCATTAAGGAATACATGGTAATTTTTAAAAAGTAATCTCCAGCAACCATTATAATGCTGATATGTTAGAAAATTTCCACTGAATTCTACAACTGGAAAAGCCTGACTGCTGTCTTTGAAAGTATAAATCATTTACTAGAGATCTTTGTGAATAAAACTAGATAAAATATTAAGATGGTTAATTTTAGAAGGTAGAAAATTGTTGTTTAAAAAATTATATGATCATATACTCAAAAAATACTATTTAAGAAAATGTTATATAAACACTAAAGTGGACTGGGCATGGTAGTTCACACCTGTAATCCCAGTACTTTGGGAGCCCAAGGCAGGTGAATCACCTGAGGTCAGAGTTCGAGACCAGCCAAGCCAACATGGTGAAACCCCATCGCTACTAAAAATGCAAACATTTGCCAGGCATGGTGGCGCATGCCTGTAATCCCAGCTACTCGGGAGCCTGAGGCAAGATAATTGCTTGAACCTGGGAGGCAGAGGTGGCAGTGAGCAGAGATTGCACCAGTACACTCTGGCCTTGGCAATAGAGAGAGATTCTTGTCAAAAAAAAAAGCTAATGTGACTAACCTATTTATGAATGACAACAACATTATATATATCAAGTAATATTAAAACAAAGAAACAACAATATGAACTAGAAATATTATAAGTAAAATAAATGAACACAATTATACAAAAAAAATCTTAATTTCTAGTATTTAAGTGCAATTAAAATGAGATTGTTACCATTCAACATTTTGGCAAACATTGAAAAGTTTAGGGTACTTACACATTTGTAAGGGTGTACTATAACACATAGCAATATCTGATAAGAATTTATATCCTAAACATCAACCTATAAAGTGATGTATAATTACAGAACACCTATATTATGTCACAAGTTAGCAGTTTAAAAAATTAGACAGATCTATGTGAACTGGCAGAGATATTTTTAAATAAACAGAAACAAGTTTCAAAGTTATGTTTGTGCATGTGTATGTCCACATATATAAAGAACTACCCTGAAGGAGACACAAAAATGTTCAGAGTACTCCTCAATTAAAAAGGGAATCGGATAGAGGAAACAAGTAAAGGAGAGGTCTGCTGCTTGCATTTTCTGCAAAGTGATTGATTCTCTCTATATTTTGGTGTAATGATAAATTAAAGTCTAAATACAATTAACACTACACTGGTGTTCATGGTCCAACTCGGGAGAATAGCAAGCATTTTAAGCATATTACAGATAATTTAGTACAGAGATTTGGTTACACAGTTGCTGGAAGACCAAGGGAGCCAATTAGAGAGAAGAAGACAACTCAGAGATCTCCAACTATAGGAACTCACTATTGCATTAGAATCAGCAGGAAAAATAAAAGAGAGAGAGAGACAGAGAGACAGAGAAAGAGAATGGTATTACTAAATTTCAGGGGGTGAAGTCACCCGGCAGAAAGTGGAATAACCACAAGAGGGGTTGGTGGTGTAAACAAGATACCATGCTGTCATACGCACTGCCTCGGCATATAGACTGGAGGACAACGCACTGCCTCGGCATATAGACTGGAGTACAACGCACTGCCTCGGCATATAGACTGGAGTACATATGCCCTAGCTTTTTCCTTTTCCTCTCTCCGCTGCATCAGGCTCTGAAATCACCTGCCAGTGTCTCCCATTGGCTGAAACACAACTGGCAGCAGCTGACAAAATAACCATGAAAACTGCTTCCAGGGGTCACCCTTCCAGGAAATAATATATTAGAAAATGCTGAGGAGGATGAGCCTTTTGGCAAAACATATCATTGTTTCTCTCCTTTTCCTTCCTACTAGAATTAAAAAAGATAGAAAGCAGGAGCTAACTATCCGTAACCTTATAACCTTCCTGGCAACTAAAAGGGTTAAAATTCAAGACAGAAGCTAAAATGAAAGAAGAAATTGAGGCAAGTTTTTATGTAAAGACATCACTTTATGACTGGCAGAGAGAAAATGACTACAAAGCCCAGACAAATACCCAGACGTGCACAGAAAGAGTGACTGTCTTTGTTTATTTAGAACACTAATATAAACTTGGAAAGAGGAAGGAACAGTAATCTCCTTAGGCATTACACTGCTATAAAGAGAAAAAAAGTACATGTCCCAAATTAAAGAAAAAGTGAAGCAACTCCATTTCTACCTGTAGGCCAACCACATGACATCTCAATTCTTCACAACGTTGGCTTTCAATTTGGAAATAATTTATTGAGGGTGAATTTTATGTCACTATGTTTGAAGAAAAACATACAAAGACACTCTTGTCCTGAAATGACTTCCTGCAAAACTCAGAAATACCCTCCTGTCTATGCCTCTCTTCCACAGAGGTATCCCAGATGCCTTCTTTGTAAAAACAGATGGGTTTGTATGCTCAGATGTGTAATTTAAAAATCAGACTGCACTCTTCAGAAAATTCCCAAGAATAAGAGTTTAACTGGCAGATTTTTATCGCTTTTAAGATCCTGGAGCCTGTGATCCAAGTACACATCAAGTGACGCCAGGAAATCAGGAGGAAAAATGATGAGTAAGCTGTATGTGGTAGGCATGAACAGTTAAAGAGTGAAGCCTGCTCCAGAACATGAAAATCTGTACTAGAATCACATGGATTTTTGGTAATGAGGATATGCATAGTAATTACATCACAGTAAACACAAAGGTAATATCTTTAAAATAATGATGATGTAATTTTAAGATGATGACGAGGTTAGAAGATGTACTTCCTGTCCTTCCTTGAGAAGTTACAGCCTGGTTTCAGATAAAGGGAGAATTCAAATATTTAATTCCCACTAAAAGGGAAACATACAGGAAAGCTAGAGCTCTTTATTAGTATAATATTTACTAATTCATTAAGTGTATCTATTAAGTGGAGCACTATTCTATGCATCAGAAGTATAGAAATGAGCAGATTTGTGCAACAGAGCTTCATACACAAATAGTAGTAGAAATAAGCAGACATAAAAACCAGACAAAAATAGAAATAAACAATTTGGTGCATAGAAAGAACAATGTTTATGGTGAAAGGAATAAACTTATATTAACTGTGTAACTCAGGAAGGAGAACTGGATAGTACTAGGATTTGAAGTAATGAATAAACGTGGAATAGCTTTAAGAAATAATGTTGTTCATTGACAAAGAATAAGCACAATACAACTGGGTATTGGATTCTAGGTATATTTGGTTTTCCAGTTTCTGGTATCATCTTAGGAGAAGGCCAATGTCACTCATTTTGATTATTTTCATAGTTTCTTTTTGTTGTTCTGATTTTCCCCTCCCTAAAATATTTTAATATGATCCCTTTATCCTTAGTACTTTCAAATTTTGCAAAAATTTGTCTTAACATGGGTCTTTTTTCTTTTATTGTACTTGTTCTATTTTATTTGGAACATTATTTTTTTCAACTTCAGGAATTTTGACTCTACTAATTCTGGAAAATATGGTTGCTTTCACTTTGTTCAATCTATTAATTTGATGTTGCAAACAAAATTACCTAACTTCCTTTTCTTTTCTCTCTTGGTTTATATCTTCTTGACTCTCTCTCTCTTCCATTTATTCACAAATATGATCCGTATATATTCATTTTAAATCGTTCTGTTGAATTTTTACGGTCTGCTGCCACATTTTCACTTTGAAAACTCTTGTCTTATGGATGTCTTTTTATAGTGTCATTTTTCTGTTCCATGGTTTCAATACACTGTCTTATTTCTGTGAGGATGCTAATTTTTAAATAATCTTTTGATATCTGTACTGTTTCTATTTATTCCATGTTTTCTTGTTTTCTGTGTGTTGCTATCTCTGTAGTCTGGCTGAAAATCTAACAACCCTGGCAATATTGACTTCTGGTGAAGATGCCCAGCAACAGGAACTCATCTATTGTTGGCAAAAAATGCAAAATGGTATAGCCACTTTTGAAGACAGCTTGGGAGTTTCTTATGTAGCAAGATATAGTCTCACCATACCACCCCAGAAGTCTTGCTGTTAGGTTTTCACCCAATTAATTTTAAGATATATGTACACAAAACACTATGTATGAATGTTTGTAATGGATTTCTTTATAATTGCCAAACACTGGGAACAAACAAGATGTCTTTTTATATGCTGGGGAGGTTTGTCCCTTCGAAATCTCGTGTTGAAATGTGATTCCAAATGTTGGAATCGGGGCCTGGTGGGAGGTCATTCCATTAAGGGGGTACATCTCCAATGAATGGTTTAGCACCATCCCCGTATGTGATAAGTGAGTTTTTCGCAGTTCATTCACACAAGATCTGGTTGTTTAGACGTTTGCCAACTCCTCACACCACTCTCTTGCTTTTGTGCTTACAATGTTGACATGCTGGCTCTCTGTTGACTGCTGTCATGATTGTAAGCTTCCTGAGGCCTCACTAGAGGCAGATGCCATCATCATGCTTCCTGTAAAGCCCACAGAACCATTAGCCAACTAAGTATTTTTTACCTAGCCTCAGGTGTTTCTTTTCTTTTGAGACAGAGTCTCACTCTGGCACCCAGGCTGGAGTACAGTGGCATGATCGTGGCTCACTGTAAACTCTGCCTCCTGGGTTAAAGTGATTCTCCTGCCTCAGCCTCCCAAGTAGCTGGGACAACACGTGCCCGCTACCATGCCCAGCTAATATTTTTGTACTTTTAGTACAGATGGGGTTTCACCGTGTTAGCCAGGATGGTCCCAATCTCCTGACCTCGTGATCCACCCACCTAGGCCTCCCAAAGTGCCAGGGTTACAGGTGTGAGCCACCATGCCCATCCCAGGTGTTTCTTTATAACAATGCAAGAATGGCTTAACACATCCTTCAGTAGGTACATGGATAAGCAAACTAAGGTATACTCATACAATAAAATACAATTCAGAACTGTTTTAGTCTATTTTGTGCTGATACAACAAAATACCTGAGACTGAGTAATTTGTAAAGAGCTGACGTTTCTTTCTCACAGTTGTGGATTCTGGGAATCCCAAGGTGAAGGTGCTGGCATCTAGTGAGGCCTACTTGCTGCATCCTTACTTAGAAGAAAGAGAAACTAGAGCTGAAGATAAAGCTAGCAAGCCAGCTGAATGCTTCAAGAAGCCTCTTTTATAAAAGCCTTAGTCTCATTAATGAGAAAGGAACCCTCATGACCTAATCATCTTTTAAAGGCCCCATCCCTTAATACCATCATATTGGCAACACTTGAATCTTGGAGAGCACCCATTCAAACCATAGCAAGAGTTTAAAAGTAATAAGATAAAAAGAAACACTAAGACACAAATGAATCTTAAATGCTTATTACTAAGTGAAAAAAGCCAATCTGAAAAGGCGTGTTACCATTAAATGACATTCTGGAAAACGCCAAGCTATTGAGATGATAAACATGGTAGTGCCTGTCATGAATGACATGGGAAGGGATTGAACAGGTACAGCACAGGACAGTGATGCTAATTTTATATGATACTGTGACAGTGGATACACGACATAATATGTTTATCAAGAACTTGATGAAAAAATGAACCTAATACGTGCAAATAAAATAAATGTTTAGGATCTTCAGGGATCTCATGATAAAATGCAAAAGGAGAGAATGAAACCTCACTGGATTATATGTGTGAAACAAACTTGCTGTAGGAGTTCAAGAGAAAAGATAGAAACCTATGTATATTTGGAAATAAGTAGAGTCTCTAAGACTAAAGGCAAGCTGACCATAAGCCTGTACTCTCATTGAAGAAGTCATTTGCACAGGAATATGAGTTAATAATTCTGAAACTGCAATACATGAATAAAAGAATTGAATATTTAAGGAAATTGGTGATGGGTAGTAAAAGCCAAGTTTCTGACTGTTGTGTGTGAAGTTTCAGAGAAGAAAGAGGCGAAGGTGGAACAATCCATGTGACAATGAATTTGATTTAGAGAAATAAGTATGAACTCCTGTTGTGCTTCACACAGATACACATAGTTTCATATAGAAATATGTATGAATGTATTTATATATAATTGGCATAATATACACACATATATATTCCCTCTCAGCTTACAGGGCCTGGAAGCAACAACACTCTCATTAAAAATAAATATACTTAGAGCCAGAGCTTATTTTCAAATACCATTATCTAATAAAAGAAACCAGGAGTGCTAGCAGAAATGACTGACTCTAGGTCTGGGGCAGGATATATACAAGGTGAACAGAAAGCATTTTGTACAGCTAGAAATTAAGAAAGTCTACACACACACGCTGTGTTAGTTAGTTTACATACTGTAATAAAGAACTATCTGTGACTGGGTCATTGAGGAAGAGGTTTAATTGACTCACAGTTCAGCAGGTTGTACAAGAAGCGTGGCTGGGAGGCCTCAGGAAACTGACAATCATGGCAGAAGACAAAGAAAAAGCAAGTCCATGTTAACATGGTAGAGAGGAAGAGACAAAGGAGGAAGTGCTACATACTTTTAAACAACCAGATCATGGGAGAACTCAATGACATAAGAACAGAAGCAAAAAAATCTGCTCCTATGATTGAATCACCTACCATCAGGTCCCTTTCCCAACACTGGAAACTACAATTCAATATGAGATTTCCAAAGGGACACAGAGACAAACTCTACCATTTAGCACCCGGACCCTCCCAAATCTCATTTTCTTCTCACATTTCAAAATAAAATCATGCCTTCCCAACAGTCACCCAAAGGCTTAACTCATTCTAGCATTAACTCAAAAGTCCAAATCCAAAGTCTCATCTGAGACAAGGCAAGTCTCTTTCACCTAAGAGTCTATAAAATCAATAACAAGTTAGTTATTTCCAAGATACAATGGGGATACAGGCATTGAGTAAATGTTCCCCTTCTAAATGGGAAAAATTGTCCAAAACAAAGCAGCTACAGACCCCATGTAAGTCTGAAACCCAGCAGGGTGGTCATTAAATATCCAAGGTCCCAAATAATCTCCTTTGACTCCATGTCTGACATCCAGGTCACACTAATGCAAGGGGTGTAATCCCAAGGCTTTGGGTAGCTCTACTCCTCTGGCTCTGCAGGGTACAGCCCCACAGCTGCTTTTACAGTCTCTCATTGAGTGCCTGTGGTTTTTCCAGGAACATGATGGAAGCTGTTGGTGGATCTACAATTTTGGGGTCTGGAGGCCAGTGGCCCTCTTCTCATAGCTCCACTAGGCAGTGCCCCAGTGAAAACTCTGTGTGGGGGTTCGAACCCCACATTTCTGTTGTGCACTGCCCTAGTACAGGTTTGCCATGAGGGTTCCACCCCTGCAGTAGATTTTAGCCTGTACATCCAGGCATTTCCATACATCCTTTAAAATCTAGGTGGAGGCTCCCAAGCATCAACTCTTGCCCTCTGTGCACCCACAGGCTCAACACCAAGTGGAAGCTTCCAGGGCATGGTGCTTGTCTCCTCTGAAGCAATGACCCGAGTTGTACCTTTGCCCCTTTCAGCTGCAGTTGGAGGTGGAGTAACTA
Source organism: Piliocolobus tephrosceles (assembly GCF_002776525.5). Taxonomy (NCBI): domain Eukaryota; kingdom Metazoa; phylum Chordata; class Mammalia; order Primates; family Cercopithecidae; genus Piliocolobus; species Piliocolobus tephrosceles. The sequence goes on along the minus strand of NW_022307431.1, from coordinate 17,486 downwards.
CAATGCAGGCTGCCATGTCCTGAGGCCCTGGGCTGTCCCATGAAACCATTGTTTCCTCCTAATTCTCCAGGCCTGTGATGGTATGGGCTACCCTGAAGGTCTCTGAAATGTCTTGGAGGCATTTCTTTCATTGTCTTGGCTATTAACATTTGGCACCTCTTATGCAAATTTCTGCAGCTGGCTTAAATTCTTACCTAGAAAATGGGTTTTTCTTTACAACCACATGGTCAGGCTGCAAATTCTCCACACTTTTGTGCTCTGTTTCCCTTTAAAATATAAGTTGTAGTTTCAGATAATCTCTTTGTTCATGCAAACAGCATGTGCTATTAGAAGCAGACAGGCCTCATCTTGAATGCTTTGCTGCTTAGAAATTTCTTCCATGAGATACCCTAAATTATCTCTCTCAAGTTTAAACTTCCACAGATCTCTAGAACAGGGGCACAATGTTGCCGGTCTCCTTGCTAAAGCATACCAAGAGTGGTCTTTGCTCTACTTCCTGATAAGTTCCTCATTTCATCTGAGACCACCTCAGCCTAGACTTTACTGTCCATATCACTATCAACATTTTGGCCACAGCCACGCAACAAGTCTCTAGGAAGTTTCGAACTTTCCCTCATCTTTCTATCTTCTTCTGAGCCCTCCAAACTTCCAAATTCTGCCCATTACCTAATTCCAAATTCACTTCCATGTTTTCAGGTATCTTTATAGCAAAGCTCCACTCCCAGTACCAATTTTCTGTATTTGTTCTCACACTGCTATCAGGCAGTACTTGAGACTGGGTAATTTATGAAGAAAAGAAGTTTACTTGACTCACAATTCTTCTTACTATACAGGAAGCATGGCTAGGAAGCCTCAGGAAAGTTACAAAAGTCTGTCTTACCATGACAAAGCAGGAGACAGACAGTACAAAGTGGGAAGTGCTACACAGTTTTAAACAACCAGAGAACTTATGAGAACTCACTGTTTATCATGAGAACAGCAAGAGGGAAATCTGCCCCCATGATCCAATCAACTCCCATCTGGTACCTCCCCCAACATTAGGAATTGCAATTCAACATGAGATTTTGGTGGGGACACAGAGTCAAACCATATTTCACATACACACACACATATGCACACATGCACCTACACACACACACGCACACACAATGAAGGGGGCATGCCAAAGAAACACAGGAATTATTATTCAAGAGTCCATACTGATACAATATTGGAATCAATATATTGAGAGTAAACACATTGCTCATGCAGAAGAATTCTAGATAATTTATCTAGATTTCATTTTCAAGGAAGTAAAGCATAACTCCCTCCTTAAATATGGGCTGTCCATAGTGACTTTCTTCTAAATAATGCATGGGAACAAAAGAGGAAAAGAGTAACTTTACAATGAAGAAACCAGACGAATACTATTTGTGATCAAGGTTCACCTCAATACTGACAAGTCTTGATAATATGAACCCTTGGAATATGATGAAAATGATGCTTCACTTTTATATTTTTCTTTCTGTAAACACATACCCTAGTTTAATCGTGAGAAACATGTCAGACAGGACAGAGATGAGGGACATTCTATCAAACAAAGAATGTCTGACAAATTGTCATGGCCAAGAGTAGCCTAAGGAGACCTCATATCTAAATGTACAAAATGATATCTTGGATGGAATTTTAAAATAGAAAAAAGTAGATTAGGTAAAAAGTTAGAAATTTTAATGAAGAATAGACTTTAGTTAATAATAATGTATCAAAAATGGTTTATTAATTGTGATGAATGTGCTGAGTCAATGTAAGAAGGTAGTAATAAGGGAAAGTCTGGGTATATGGGAAGTCTGTGTACTGCAGATTTTTTCCATAAACTAAAACTATTCTTAGATGTTTCCTTAGGCCGGGCGTGGTGGCTCACACCTGTAATCCCAGCACTTGGGGAAGTCGAGGCGGGCAGATCATGAGGTCAGGAGATCAAGACCATCCTGGCTAATCCGGTGAAAGCCCATATCCACTAAAGATACAAAAAAGTAGCCGGGCATGGTGGCGGGTGCCTGTAGTCCCAGCTACTCGGGGAGCTGAGGCAGGAGAATGGCGTGAACGTGGGCGGCAGAACTTGTAGTGACCAGAGATCGCACCACTGGGCTCCAGCCTGGGCAACAGAGTAAGACTCCGTCTCAAAAAAAAAAAAAGGGTTTCCTTAAACATACTACATGACAATGTCAATTCTCACAATTCTCACTTATACAATTTTTTAAAAATTAAAAACGTTTGACCACTCATTCTTTTTGAGAAGCTGTGTTGAAATGGCCACAAAACTGTACATTCCCTCAGGAGGTGAATTTAGCAACATCTAACTAAAACTACATAGGTTTTTTAACTCTTTGATCCCCCAGGTTCGCTTCTAAGAATTCACTCTGAGACCTGTTTCCAGTAATACAAAAATAGTTACCCAGAAAAAGTTGTATGTGGCATCATTTGTAATGACAATTATTGGGAAGAAAAAAAACTGTGAACCCATACTTAAGATAATGTTTGAATAAATCATGGTCCAGCTCATATAGTAGAGTACTATGAGTCCGTGAGAATGAATGAAGATCTCTTTTTTTTTTGTTTTTGTTTTTTTTTTTTTGAGACGGAGTCTTGCTCTGTCGCCCAGGCTGGAGTGCAATGGCCGGATCTCAGTTCACTGCAAGCTCCGCCTCCCGGGTTCACGCCATTCTCCTGCCTCAGCCTCCTGAGCAGCTGGGACTACAGGCGCCCACCACCTCGCCCGGCTAGTTTTTTTTGTATTTTTTAGTAGAGATGGGGTTTCACCGCGTTAGCCAGGATGGTCTTGATCTCCTGACCTTGTGATCCGCCCGTCTCGGCCTCCCAAAGTGCAGGGATTACAGGCTTGAGCCACCGCGTGAAACAGAGTGAAAAGAGCATAGTGCATGTATATATGTAATATGCTACAACTCAAGGAAATAAGGAAATAAATATTTTAACATCCGTATCTATTTGTCCTTCCCTTGTGTTGCTGCTTTCCCAGATCCCTTACAATGGGGGAAAGTATCTGGTGTTATACAACTACTTTTTATAGAAACTTTCAATGATTCCTTCTGATTTTCATCTAACTCTGAACTGTGCTTGTATGCACCTAGTTTCTGAGAATTGCAACAGAAAAAAACCTGCTTCTTATGGTTTTTCTCCTTGTAAGTTTCATAACAGTTTTCTGAGATGTGTCAAGTCAGGTATTGCTCATTTAATTTATTTTTTGAAATTGTTAAACTCTATCTCTTCTCATTTTTTTTACCTGTTATTTTTCCTTACCTGTTACAGTCATTTAACGTCATTTTAGAAAGAAAAGGGATACCTTTATATATTCAATAGAAAAGATTTACCCACCTCTTACATCATTTCAAGCAGGATTTCAATATTATAATGATGTATGTTAGAAAGTGTATCACTTCAGTTGCTGACGATAAAAATACTTAGAAGGATTAAATCATAGAGAGATATCAGAAAGAGGCAATTCAATAGGGGAAATAAATGAAGATAGCTGCTTGAACAGGGTATTGTTAAAAAGCGAGATGGGGCAATGGAGTTATTTGGGAACTATTTTGAAGGTACATTATTGTACTTATTGATTGTACCGAGGGGATAACGAAAATGAAGGAACAAATACAACTCTTAATTTTCCAGTGTAAAGAATGATTGAGGTTTCTTTCCTCAGAAGATGACTGGTAAACGAGTACATGTGTCGGACCGGCTGTTAGAGGGAGTAGTATTTCAAGGGCTACATTTTACATGTATTACATCCAAGTCCTGACGGTGAAATCATTTGCAGTATTATCAAAACAAAGCATCATAGCTAGAAAGATACAACTAATTGATATGTACTAAGGTTTCCTGGTTCTCAGTTTAAAAACAAAATTAGATGTGCAGCCTTCTCACATTAATTGGACAAAAAAATGCCCTTTGGTCAAATCATAGGTTCAAATAGACTCAAAAAAGGCTTAGCGTCCTAATTTTCAGGGATGCCAGTTCAACAACTGGAATACTGTTAATGAAATTATATGCCAGTTGTACCATCAGAGAAGTTATAAAGCTGAAAATTAGAAATAATTTTGGAGGAGACGAAAAAAAACTTTGGCTGCATACGTTTGCTCATAGCCCAAATTATTAATGAAAAACTTAATACTATAATAGGTGAGTGCCTACACAATATTCAGTTTTCTTTAAAGCTGATCAATTAAAAATGCAAATGATTTCATTAACACATTGAATGTTAAGTATGCAAATCTAAATTGCTCATGATATTCATAATGACATAATGATTAATGTATTCATTATGTATACACATACCATTCAAAGCTCTCTTGTGCTGAGTGGCAGCAGCCAGAAAAGGTACAAGCTTGCCTGAATTTCTATGCAGGGCTTTCTTTAAAATTACACTCAGGTTGCTGATGATTCATAAGTCTGCATTTGTATACAAGTGTTCTATAACAATAAAACTGTTTTTTCTTCTCTTCAGTGCTTGGTTGATTAAGTTAAAACAAATTATTCCACCACAAGCAGTTTGAGCAGTTCAAAAGATTTGATGTTATCTCTAGGACACAATTATCTTTTTATAATAATCATATACATCTAGTTTGCTCCAATAAATGAATTAACTGACTATATAGTGAGCTAGATGTGGCTCAGAGTTGAGTAACACTGCCTACCTTCAAAGAGATCCTTCTGACATCAAATTTCATTGCACTTAGACAGCTTCCAAAATCTAGTGAAATGGAATTTTGGCTGAGAAAGAAGGCAGGCAAAGAAAGGCATTTTGCAACAGCAGCTAACAGTGAACTCCCTCAGCTTTTACCAGTTAGTCTATATACTTCATGTAGGGGAAATGCTGGGTGTAAAAATAATCATATTTTCCAAAAATAATCCTCCAACACACACACTCGCCATCCACCCAATCATGTGCCCCGTAGGCCTCCTTAGTGAGGTAGTGGGAGAAATAATGGGCGCATCATGTAAACTTGTGAGTGCTCACTGATGACAGCCAACGAGAATGGAATTTCTGTGGAAATTCTGATTGTGATTGCAGCAATAAGCAGACATTTAGCACAGCAATTTTTCATGAAAGGATGGTGCCAATTTTTGACACACTATTCTCCAAAAAGTGTATACCACTTTTATTTTTAAGTTCCAATTGAATGCTCTAAGGATGACACCAAAAACTGAGCTGCAATTCTTCATTGAATTCCCTGACTTTCACTGGGCTTATGGCACTCAAGTCATATTTGTATGCCACAAAGAAGAAAGAAGTCCAAAGGAGCAAACTGAAGTGTCCTCCTATTTGGAAATATTTGTTCACTTATTCATTTTTAACAAGCCCCAAATACAGATATGCAAACCAGACAAAACATGCCAGATGACTGTGTCTGTTGTAAATAATGTAATAAATGTCAGTCTCTACAGTTTTAGTCCCAATTTCACGTTTGTATTTTATTTCTCCCTCTAGCAAAAATGACAAAGTTAAAAGGAAATATGTATTATGTGTCATCAATGGTAATATATAAGAGCAGAAGTGCCTTACCATACATCAGCTCGAATATGACAAGGCAGAGGCAGAACCATTTCATTGAGAGAAATGTGTTTTCATTTCAGGTGGTGAAATCAACTCCACTTACTCATATCCGGACTTAACTGCTTCCCATTTCTGAAGCCAACACTGGAAAGATGGTTAGGATTCTCTAATCAGGTCATTAGATGTGATGGCTCCTACTAACATAATCACGACTGCTGCAGAACTGGGTCTCTCTTCTGCTTGTTTACACTGTTAGAATGTCTTTAGTGGAACTGTGGGAGGGTAGAAACCTCGCCATTAAGCAACGAGATTTGGAGATGGAACTGCTCATGATTTGGTCCCCTGGTTTGTCAGCCTGCATTTCATCATCTAGGAAGTAATAGCCTTCTTAATGTTCATTTCATGGTCAGATAGTATGTGAGATCTATGTATTCTTGGGTATTTCCTACCTAAGCATTTGAGGCTAGAAAACAGGAAGAATCTAATTGCTAAGATATAACAGAACACCTCATTTATTTGCTGTTTATGGACATATCTAGGCTTATAATGTGGCAAAAGTCACAACAAGAGGAGGGTGGAATGACCTAAGACAAAAGTAATATTTGCATCTCACAATTAATACCAGCTCTTAAGATTTTGCTGGAAAAAAAACTATTTATTTAATTGATGTCTTTTCCCAATAGTTCATAATGAATGCATAACAAGTAGGTAAAGTTAATCCTAGAAGCAAAAAATAGAAGCTTAACTTGTTTCTTTCTTTCACCTGGTTAAAGGATAGACCCCAAACACTTCAGTCCAGTCATATCGGGGACATTAACGCTCAGGTCCCAGTGCAGAAATGAGGTTCCAGAAGTGTGAAGAGAATGAAATTAATCTAGAACTTAAGTATCGAGGCACCACATTGCTTCTAATTGCACTTAACATTATCGCCAAACTCCTGGTCTATAAATTGAAACATCACTTGTGAAACGTTTGCTTTATGCTTAATCATTTGGAGTCTCACAGACCAAAGACAATGTCCATCTAGAACTCATTTGCAGTTAAAAAAAAAAAAGAAAAAGAAAAATATTAGGTTTGTGTATTTTGCTTCATGCTGGAAGAGAAAATGAAATCCGGGGAAGCACAGAATATCTAAGTAAGGGAGATCTGGGAAAGAAATCTCACCAGGTCTGAGCCATATTGCGTAATTCTAAAAAGGTAATAGGGAAGCATTTTTCTTTCTTTTTTTTTTTTTTTTTTTTGTGTGGTAGAGGTGGAGGTCTCACTATGTTGCTGGTCTTAAGCTCCTGACCTCAGTGGATCCTACTGCCTCAGCTCCCTAAGTGCTGGGATTACAGGTGTGAGCCACCACACCAGGCCCAAGAGGCGTATTCTAAAATTTTTTGGTATCCAACCACTTTGAAAATGTATGGAGACCTATAAATCATCTCCTGCTAAACACATGGATGCATATACACAAAATTGTTGCACAGGATTTTCGGGACGTCATAAATTTCTGAGAGCTGGGTTAAGAACCTTAGGATTATAGATTCTGATTTCTTTATTTTTCCTTTTTTTTTTTTTTTTTTTTAGACCGAGTCTCGCTTTCTCGTCCAGGCTGGAGTGCAGTGGCGTAATCTCGGCTCACTGCAAGCTCTGCCTCCCGGGTTCACGCCATTCTCCTGCCTCAGCCTCCCGAGTACCTTGGACTACAGGCGCCTGCCACCATGCCCGGCTGATTTTTTGCATTTTTAGTAGGGGCAGGGTTTCACTATAGCCAGGTTGGTCTCAATATCCTGACCTCATGATCTGCCCTCCTCAGTCTCCGAAAGTCTGGTATTACAGGTGTGAGCGACCGTGCCCGGCCCTAGATTCTGGTTTATTAAAGGAAATGTATTACATGTCAGAGCTTGTCATTTATTGCACAGGAAAATAAAACCTTCATTTAAAAAATCAGAAACACCCACATGATAAAATGAGGTCCTGCTTGGTTTTAAACTACTTGGTGACCACCAAGAGTTATTTTCTTGACCACAGGATGCACCTAATTCCTAACTATGAAAAAAGGTACAAACATTGTTTATTGGGCTTTTGGCTTCAGCCTTGAAACAATCGGATTCTCTCAAACTCAGGAATGTGAATCGCTGTTGGGTTGATGCAGCTGTTTCCATTCTAGAAATGGACCTGGAATCATGTACTTTACACCCATGGAGAGTCCTTTGTGTAAAACTTGAAAAGGCAAGGTCCCAAATTTCCCATATGGGTGTTTCTTCCAGTAGAGGAATTACTCTAATGACTTCTTAGCAAAACTTACATAATCAGGGGAGGCCATCAAAATACTCCAAAACACAAAGTTTAGCTCCATTTCTGACGGACCTGTCTCCACTGCTATCAGTCTCACCAACAGCCTCACATCAAGTCAGAGGAACGGTTTTTTTCATTTAAGAAGGATCTTCATGGCTGGGTGCGGTGGCTCATGCCTGTAATCCTATCACTTTGGGAGGCCAAGGTGGGTGGATCACGAGGTCAGGAGTTTGTGACCAGTCTGGTCAACATACTGAAACCCCGTCTGTACTAAAAATCCAAAAATTAGCCGGGCTTGGGGGCACGTGCCTGTAGTCCCAGCTACTCAGGAGGCTGACGCAGGAGAACTGCTTGAACCCGGGAGGTGGAAGTTGTGGTGAGCCAAGATCGCACCACTGCACTCAGCCCAGGCAACAGAATGAGACTCCATCTCAAAAAAAAAAAAATAGAAAGAAATAAAAAAAAAAGAAGGACCTTCATCTTCCTGGCAATTTGCAAAAAAAAAAAAAAAAAAAAAAAAAAGAAAAGAAAAAAAAAAGGTACCTGTTAACCAGAGGCAATGAAAAGCACCTCCCAGGCTGCTGTAGTAAGTGGATCAGTAACTGGTGGGAGATTCCAACCCCCGAGACCTGTGACTATGTCAGGCAGCAAAAGGGCTTTGCCACAGGCCTTAGGAGAAGTATCCTGGGCTATCAAGCGAGGTCCAATCTAATCCCATGAGCATCTAAGAGCATGGAACTGGCCAGGCGAGGTGGCTCACCCCTGTAATCTCCGCACTTTGAGAGGCAAAGGCAGGCAGATCACGGGATCAAGAGATGGAGACTACCCTGGCTAAAATGGTGAAACCCCATCTCTACTAAAAATACAAAAATTAGTCGGGCATCGTGGCGGGCACCTGTAGTCTCAGCTACTCAGGAGGCTGAAGCAGGAGAGTCACTTGAACCCGGGAGGTAGACGTTGCAGCGAGCTGAGATCACGCCACTGCACTCCAGCCTGGCCAACAGTGCGAAGACTCCATCTCAAAAAAATATTTTAAAATAGGGCATAGAACTTTCTCCGAGTGGAAGAAGAGAAATGCACACAGGGGAACTGGAGAGCCTGACCAGGTCCCTGGCCCAGCTAGTCCTGAGCTGATGGGACCACGTGCAAAGACTAGATAGAGGCCTCAGGAGCTGAGGGCAGCCCCCAACAGATGGCCAGCAAGGGAACAGACACCTCAGTCCTGCAACCACAAGGAACCATATTTGGCCAAAAGTTCTTGGAAACAATTCTCCAATGAGGAATGCAGCCCAGACCACATGCTGATTTTTGCCCAGCGACACCCACGTCAGACTTCTGCCCTACAGAACTGTGAGATGATACAATTTCAATTGTTTTAAGCCACGAAATATGTGGAAATGTGGTAAAGCAGCAACAGAAATGAATACAGTGATTTACGTGGAAACCCCTAGAAGAGTGTCTGGCACGCTGTTGTCACCTGACAAGCGTTTCCCGATTTCCTTACATCGCAAGGCAGGGCTGGCCACGCTCCATCCAAAAGAGATGATAGACTTGCTCTGACAAAACAGATTCAGTGAATTATAAATGGCCCAGAACACCTACAAATTTCAGGTTTCAGGTAAGTGATTGCCTTTCCTTTCACTTAGAAACGTCCCAATGCTCATCTTACTGATAAACTCTAAGTACCAAGCAGGAGACTAAACACCAGACAAACCCAGCCCCAGATGCCCCGAGGGAGCCCATCCCAGCACTCACTCCTCTGCACTGAAATGATGTCCAGGTCAGTTTATCCCACTAGACCAAGAACTCCAGCTCCCCATGTGTGAGTCACCAGTGCTGCCTCTGCATCTCTGCTTCTACGACGGTGCTTCTGCACTTCACAGGAAATCTGTATCAATGTTTGTCAACACTATATATGACAGTATAACTTAATATCTGCACAGAAAATATAAATTCTCTGAGGACCAGGGCCGGGTTTATTAGCATTTAAAAAAAAATCTTAGGTAATACAATATTTCATTTAAAATTTACAAAATTCCATTACATTCATGATTTCATTTCATCCTCAAAACAATCTCCTGAGTTAGGCAGAACAGGTATTACTAACAACTAACTCCATTTTACAAATAAGGGAACTGAAGTTCACAAAGTACTTGGACTTAAGAAGAGCTTTAATAGGGCCACATATCGAAACCAAATCCTCTGCTCAAAAGAACTAGAATAAGTTATCTTTTACATATTATTCATACTTATATCCTGTCAACATCCAAAAATGTTTTGAGGTAGCCTGCAATAATAGACATCTATCCAATAAAAACATTAAAATGAAAAACAGATGGTGGGAAAAAAAAACAGCAGGTGACATGGGAGACAGACAAAGGTAGATACCAAAGACTGAGACTTAGAATCTAAGAAAACTTCATCTCTGACCTTCCAGTTCCAGGGAGATAATACTAAAGGAAACAAGATGGTTTATAGACTCATAAACTGACAAAGGAGAGGTTGCTTCAGTTCTTAACTATGAAACACTCCTGGCAGCCACAGCAAATCTCTAGAACAACATACCAATGGCATCAAAGCAAGAGTATACCTCAGTGATAGAGTGAATTAAGTTCCCTGTTGGCACCCAGGCCAGGGCTAGAGAGACGAACTTTGAAATGTAGAGCTCAAAAATATATCCTCTGTCGGCCAGGCACAGTGCCTCACACCTGTAATCCCAGAACTCTGGAAGGCCGAGGCGGGCAGATCACGAAGTCAGGAGATGGAGACCATCCTGGCTAGCACAGTGAAATCCTGTTTCTACTAAAAATACAAAAAATTAGCCGGGCATGGTGGTAGGCGCCTATAGTCCCAGCTGCTTGGAAGGCTGAGGTAGGAGAATGGAGTGAACCCAGGAGGGGGAGCTTGCAGTGAGCGGAGGTCCTGACACTGCGCTCCAGCCTGGTCAACAGAGCAAAACTCCGACTCCAAAAAAAAACATGTATATATATATATATACACACACACACACACACTGTGTCTTCTCCATACCCAAGTGTCCCCTTCTGTGAGAGACTTTCTTACACCAAGGTATTCTCCTGCCTCAGTCTCCTGAGTTCCTGCGATTACAGGAGCCCACCACCACGCCCAACTAATTTTTGTATTTTTAGTAGAGACAGGGTTTCACCATGTTGGCCAGGTTGGTCTCGAACTCCTGACCTTAAGTGATCCGCCTGCCTAGGCAGCCCAAAGTCCTCTGATTACAGGCGTGAGCCACCGCATCCAGCAGACCTGGTAAGTTTTAATCAAGTACTCTGAACTATGCAACAAACACTAGGAAGTAATAGAAAAAAAATTAATCTAAAAACCCTCTGGAGAGTCAAAGAATTGCAGATTTTAAAAAGCATGAATACTTGAATTCGTGGTATTCAAAAACGACCTCGCACTTACTCGCATGTACAAACTGCCTGCCCACCTCTATCAGAGCATTTTTTCAAGCTGTGCTACAGTTAACTATGTACTGCCCAAAGCCAATCTGTCCCTGCAGATCATAAGCTCTTAAAGACCAGGACTTCAGGAGAACAATCAAAACTTCAGAGAGAAGGGAGCCACCGAAACAGAGTTCATAGCAATGGGTCGGCAGGAGCTGATGACTGGAGGTGCGCGGTAGCTTTGGGGTCTGGGACAGTGGAGGGCAGAGAAGGCAAAAGGGCCTGCATGACATGCTACAGGGCTAGGAGCCACAGCTGCAGTGATTAGTTCAGTTTTGTCTCGTATGCCTGTCACTTATACACCATCTCTTGTTCAGAAAGAACTTCAGGTTGAGTATTTGGACTCCTTGAGCCTTCTGCTGTTTGTCTCCGGGACGTTTAACACTCTTAAAAGGGGAAAACTGTCCAGTTCGATTATGCTTCCTGGGATATTACAGGTTTTTCAAAAGTTTGACGAAAGCATCCACTAAGGAGTAATTCTACTTTCTCTGGTGGCTGAGAAATACGTGTCTGAGGGACCCCATCAAGCTGAGGTCGGAGTCTCCCCACCTATGGACCTCACCCTGGCTCCCCCCTCATAAATCTGACCTCTAATTGTAACCGCCTTGGCCTCATTCCGTGGGTGTGGATGCTCCTGTGTGAAACGCATTTTCAGCCCGCCAAATTCTTGGGAGAGTTTCTTCCACTCTCCAGGCGCTGAGAGCTACAAAGTTCAATGTGCTTTCCAGATTTCTTTTTCTTCCCATTACTAACGGAAGAAATCAAGAAGCGCCGGGCAGAAGGGCCCTGCTCCCACCAATCAGAGCCCAGCCGAAGGCCAGAGCAGGAAGTGCGGCGGTGGGACGCGCGGTGACAACCCCTCGCCCCCCAGGACCCGCCGGCCTGGGCAGAGGTGGGTGAGGCCACTGCACGACAGCTCCGGCCCGCGCCTTTCGATTTCTCCTGCCCAGCAAGTGAGAGGATAAATCACGGGGCGGGGGCAGTGCGCCCCCAGCAACCGCGCACCCCACGCACAGAACCCCACTACACGCGCGTCCCAGGCAGGTCGACCCAGACGAGTCACGGGGTGGCGCACAGCCCCACTGGCAGGGCAGCCGGGACTCACGCGCGCGGGTCCACGCAGTCACCTATATAAGTGACAAAACACTCAGGAAGCCATCATGCGGGACCAGGAAAGAGCCCCCACCCAGAGTCACGGACTCCCTCGTCTGAGGGTCCGCGCAGTCCCCTCGGTGAGTCTGGCGAAGCAGTATCACTGTGAGGGAGGGCGGGAAGGGCGTTGGAGTCTCCACACGCGGTGACCCGGACCCCGTTCCATGAGTGGGTCCATGCACGGCCCACTCTGCCCCACGCGGGGACCAGCCAGGCCGCGGAGGACCGGGCAGAACCCAGCGCCCGGGTTCATGCAGTCACCTCCGCGGCAGACGCGGGGAGCCGGGGAGCAGTGGGGACCGGCCCGCAGTCGCAGGGCGCCCGGGAACCCCGCGCTGGCCCACGCGGTATCGCAGCAGACGCGAAGCCCCCGGTGCCACCCGAGGCGGAGACAACGCCCGGGCGCACGGACCCGGGATCCCGACCCCGGACCCTGCGGAGCCCAGCTCGGAGCCGCCACGCCCGCGCAGAGAACCCGCCCGGTCCGGAGACCCCGTCGCCCGTCGCCCAGTCTCACCTCAGGCCGCCGCCTCCCAGTGCTAGCTCCTCGCCGCGGCGCCTGGGCCGACTAGAGCGCAGCTGAACAGCCCACAGAGACTCGGCAGCCTCAACAAGGGAGACCCTGGGCGGGGCCGCCGCCGCCGCAGCCGCTTCAACCGGCGTTCCCCGCTCAGGATCCGGCTCGGATCAAGGAGCTGCAGCTGGCGCTGGACTGAGGCCGTGACACACACCACGCAGGTGTAGAGGGCCCCGCCCGCCGCCCGCCGTCCCGCCCCCAGCGGAGCCGGACGCCCAGGGTCGCCCCCCGGCCAATGGGGAGCGAGCTGTGCAGAGAGGGCGGGGCCTTAGGTAACAGAGGGAGGTTGGGTCGCGCGGCGCTGGGACAGGGCATGCGGGGTCTCGGAGAGGACCGGAGCCAAGAGCTGGCCGGATCCTGGCCTCCTAGAAGACCCAGCTCAACGTCCACCTGGAGTCTGCTCTACAGGACACGCTCATCTCAAGCCCAGAACTCAGGCTTTTAGGCCAGAGAGGGAGAGACAGGCTTGCTTTACAAAAAGTGAAACTGAGGTCCAATGAATAGGATTGCCTGCTGCCCGACTCGTTCACCTTGTCATTCAGCAGACATTTGGAAGCACGTGTGGTGGGCGTTAGGAGTGAAGTGGGGCCGGGCGCGGTGGCTCGCGCCTGTAATCCCAGCACTTTGTGGGGCCAAGGCAGGTGGATCACTTGAGGCCAGGAGTTCAAAACCAGCCTGGCCAACAAGATGAAACCCCATCTCTGCTAAAAATACAAAAACTTAGCTGATCGTGGTCGCGCGTACCTGTGGTCCCAGCTACTGGGAAGGCTGAGGCAGGAGAATCGTTTGAACCCAGAGGAGGAGGTTACAGTGAGCTGAGATGGTGCCATTGCATGCGATCCAGCCTGGGCGACAGAGTGAGACTCTGTCTCCAAAAAAAAAAAAAAAAAAAAAAATAGATGGGAAGTAGAAGCGAACTTAGGCCTTCCCTGAAGGAGCTTGCCCAAGGAGTACCTGAAATGTCTCTGCATCTCTTTAAGGTCTGATAAACGAACCAGGAGCGAAAACTAATCACTTCCCTTTCCTGCCTCAGAGCTGAAATGCCAAGTACCAATCGTATTCATTGATTTATAGAAATGAGGTCTAACTATATCGCCCAGGCTGATCTCAAACTCCTGGCCTCAAGCTATCCACTCGTCTCAGCCTCTCAAAATGTTGGGATTACAGGCATGAACCACTGTCCCCAGCCCTGATCGTCTTTAAAACCTCTTTCCTCATCTTCTTTGAGCTTCCTGCATCCTGTGACTCCACACCCTTGGTTTTCCTGTACCTCCATAGCTGCTCCTCTGTGGGTACCTGGGACCCACCCCCTTCTCTGCCCAACTTGTATATGTCTGGGCTGAGGCCAAATGCCCTTCCATTTGCAGTGGGCACTGCCACAGGAAATCTCATGCCTTTCCGGGCTTCACAAGCTATCCACATGCTCTGCTGCCTGCCAGAGACATCCATCCCAGTCAGATGCCCAGCCCTTACCTTTCCCAAAGCCCAGGTGGACACAGGGAAGCATCTCCAATTTTCCGTGGGCCAAAACAGAGTGCTTTGTTAGTGCCCTAACTTGCTCATCCATATTCTTGTGATTCTCTGTAAACAGCTCCTCCATCCACCCAACTGCAGAGGTGAAAATCTCAAATCCTCCTCCAGTCCTTCCTCCCCGAACCTCTCATGCAGCCCTCTGCCTTCCTAGGACGCTGAGCACCCCTCACTCCCAGCGCTAGCTGGGGTGCTGTCTGAGTGGCTGCCACCCACTTGGCATGAAGTGTGACCTCTCGTCCGGTGTGGTGGCTTACGCCTGTAGTCACAGCACTTTGGGAGGCTGAGGCGGGTAGATCACTTGAGCCCAGGAGACTGGGTCCAGCCAGGACAATATGGTGAAACGACAATTAGCCAGGCATGGCAATACATGCCTATCATCCCAGCTACCCTACCCAGGAGGCTGAGGCAGGAAAATTGCTTGAACTTGGGAGGCAGCGGTTGCAGTGAGCCAAGGTCACACCACTGAACTCCAGCCTGGGCAACAGAGCGAGACTCTGTCACAAATTTGAAAAAAAAAAAAAACCCAGAAGAAGAAGAGGGAGGAGGCAGAGGAGGAGGAGGAGAAGTAGTAGTGTGACTTCTCTAAGGCAAGGCAGTGTCCCACTCTGATTCACTTCCATGTGTAAAACAAGACCTGCACCCTGAAGGCACTCACGCAGGGAGGCTGCTGGGATGGGTGGATGCACAGTTAAGGTCTTCGTGGTGGCCGGGGCTGACCCCATCCCCATTGCTCTTCCCACACACACCTGCACACTCATCACTCCCACGCTCACACCCACCACTGAAAGCCTGGCTGCTCATCTGATTTGCCTAACAAGGTCCCCAGATGAACAACACATGCTTCCCTACCTCTCCCCTGCTAGGGCCCCACCGTGTTCTGGGATGTACTCAGGGATCAGGAGAACAAAACCTCAAGGAGTGAAAGGACATTCCAGGGTGCAGGCCTCTGCATCCTCCTCCATGCCCTCACCCCTGCCTGACACACCCTCACCCCTGTACCTGGCCAGCTTCTACCAACCCTTAAAGTTTCACCAAGTTCAGTGGTGGCAGCCACACCCTAAAGTGACTGAGCCCCCAATGACCTATGCCCTTACATAGTCTTCCTGACCTTGGGTACGAACAAAACCGGTGACTGGCTTCTAAACCACAGAGCCTGGCAAAGTAAAGGGATATCAGCGTCACAGTTCATCACCTTCGCGCACTAGAGAGAAAGCTTTCACCTGCAGGGGCTGCAGGAGGGAGCTGCTGTGCTGAGGTCACCCCCCAGTATCCGGGCCCCAAGCAGGCGCCACAACACGCCCCCCGGCGGATGGCGGCCCCTGATCGCCGGGGGCTGGGGGACCCAGACCCCCGCGATCTGGGGCCGCCAGCTGCCGCCACGCACCGCCTGTATTGGGAGTCATATCATACTCTTCCCCCTGAATATTAATTACATTATCCCAGGTGTGTGTCTACTCCCAGCCATATTGCCTGTCTCATCCTCCCCTCTCAGGCAGAAATTTGAAACAATATCACTGGGTGCGGGTACACCTTTTGTGATGTTTAAAGTAAAATCATCCACTCCCTGGTGTATATCAGGAACAAGTCTATTAATTATTAATATTCAAAAAATATAATAAATATTAATACTAATAATCGATATTAATGATCACAATAAACTTCTCAAAAATTGATAGTGCATTAAAATGTTAACAATTTGGAATGGTAATTAATATTAATATCACCATTAATAATGAAAATGATATCCGCAAAGAATGTTACTTAAATCAATACAAAGTGATGCTGGTAAGAAAATAATGATTAGTATTAAGGACTAATAATATTGTTCAATGACATTGATATTAATAATTAATACTAAGCATGCATAATCAGGTACTTAAAATAATTCTCCAAAATTAACAATGGTATCCTATTATTAGTACCATTGATAATTATTAAAATCGATCATTGATGTGTAATAACCATATTATTACTCCTAATACCACAGGCAAGGTACACGTACCTGTGGGCCCCCAGCCGCCGCCACGCCCCGCCCCCACCTGTGTACCCAAGAGCCTGGGCACTGAACATTCAGACAAAACGTCCAGGGTGAGAGTGTTCACGTCCCAGCGTATGTGTTTGAAAGCAGGGAACTGAGATTCTTCTGAGTTAATGCAGGCGATTGGGCCAAAAAACAAGGCACATCCACCTGTGAATGGGGTGAGCTCCCAGCTGGCGGCGCAGAGGCTGTAGATATGAAAGAACTCACTTCCCTGCACACTGAACTGCATCAGCATCTCCACATCGACCGCACCTGGGCTCTGCTCGCCCCTCCAAACTAGAATGACAGTGGCTGCTTCTGGACAGAATGTCAAGGACGGATGGACAGACATCCTGGACACACACTGTACAGAGATCAGGGGCTGGGCAGGGGGAAGCGGCACAGCCTTGGGGCCAGCAGGGGCGAGGCCAGGAAGCCTCGGTGAAGGCCTGTGTCTCCTCATCCAACAGAAGCAGGAGCGGCCACCCAGTGTGGGCTGCAGCTGCGGTGAAGTGGCCGGTGGGACATAGCAGGAGGCCGTGGCCAGCCTTACCCCCAGCCCGGGAGGAGGGCCCCATCTGCGGGCACTGCCCCGGGAGCCGGCATCCTGAGACCCCAGGGAAGGTGGGAAATTGCCCATGGGCATTGGGCGCTCAGGCTGGAGGTGGTGAGACCTCGAGGCCCTGCAGTTGGGGAGGCGAGGGCAGAGGTGGCCAGCTCAGTGAAGGGCTTTGGCAGGAAAGGCCCGCAGAGGCTGCCTCGCCAGCCCGGAGGAGCTTGCTTCCACCCCAGAGGCTCCACAGGGCCCTCGGTGGTGATGCCTAACCTTGTCCTCTGACAGAGGACCATCGAAACAGAGTCACTCAAACCTCTGCCAAGCTCCGCACCCAAATGAAGCTG
>NW_022307430.1:2581-4599 GCF_002776525.5 Piliocolobus tephrosceles | reverse complement strand
TTTTTTTTTTTTTTTTTTTTTTTTTTTTTGAGACTGGGTCTCACTCTGTTGCCCAGGCTGGAGTGCAGTGGCGTGATTACGGTTCACTGCAGCCTCGACCTCACCCCAGCTCAGGTGATCCTCCCACCTTAGCTTCCAGAGTAGCTGGGACCATGGGGGTGCCACCATGGGGGTGCCACCATGCCTAACTAACTTTTTTTTTTGAGACTGAGTTTTGTTCTTGTTGCCCAGGCACGATTGCGGCTCACTGCATCCTCCGCCTCCCGGGTTTAAGCGATTCTCCTGCCTCAGCTTCCTGAGTAGCTGGGATTACAGGCATGCACCACCGTGTCCGGATAATCTTTTATTTTTAGTAGAGACAGGGTTTCTCCACGTTGGTCAGGCTGGTCTCGAACTCCTGACCTCAGGTGATCTTCCTGCCTCAGCCTCCCAAAGTGCTGGGATTACAGGTGTGAGCCACGGAGGCAGGCCTAATTTTTGTATTTTTTGTAGAGACAGGGTTTCTCCATGTTGCTCAGACTGGTCTTGAACTCCTGGGTTCTAGCAATCTTCCGGTCTAGGCCTCCCAAAGTACTAGGATTACAGGTGTGAGCCACCACAGCCGACCTTTTTTTTTTTTAAATACAAAAAAGTCACAGAAATAACTAAAGACCACTCTTGTGGCCCCTCCCCTCTCCCTTCCCTGAAGTTTGTTTTTTTTTTTTTTTTTGAGAAGGAGTCTTGCTCTGTCGCCTAGGCTGGAGTGCAGTTAACACGATTTTGGCTCACTGCAACCATTGCCCCCTGGGTTCAAGTGATTCTCCTGCCACAGTCTCCTGAGTAGCTGGGATTACAGGTGCAGACCTCCACAACCAGCTAATTTTTATATTTTTAGTAGAGACGGGGTTTCACCATGTTGGCTAGGCTGGTCTCGATCTCCTGACCTCGTGATCCACCCCTGCTTGGCCTCCCAAAGTGTTGGGATTACAGGCGTGAGCCACTGCACCCAGTCTGTATTTTTTATTCTCAATCATGTTTTAAAACTTTTACCCAATAAGTATATATCTTTATTTTATTTATTATTGTTATTATTTTTTTGAGATTCAGTCTTGCTCTGTCACCCAGGCTGGACTGCAGGTGCGATCTCGGCTCACTGCAACCTCCGCCTCCTGGGTTTAAGCAATTTTCCTGCCACAGCCTCCCAAGTAGCTGAGATTACAAGTGCACGCCACCATGCCCAGCTAAGTTTTGTATTTTTAGTAGAGACGGGATTTCACCATGTTGGCCAGGCTGATCTCAAACTCCTTACCTTGTGATTTGCCCTCCTCGGCCTCCCAAAGTGCTGGGATTACAGGCGTGAGCCACTATCCTGGCCCAGGTATATATGTTTAAACAATATATGGTATTGCTTTATATTCTAAAATTTTACATGAACAGTATCATAATGTGTATCATTTTGCAAATTGCTTTATCTCAACATTATGCTTTTGAGATCGATCAGTGCTTATCTTTGTAAATTTAATCCATTCATTGTAATCTCTGTGTGTCTTTTATTTTAACTACTCTCCTGCTGAGAATAGGTAGCTTGTAAAATTTCATGATTATGATCAATGCCTCAGATAACCTTCTTGAGCACATCTCCTTGGAAGAGAAACAAAAGTTTCTCTACAGTATCAACTGGAAACGGAAGTTCTGGGTCATAATGCTCATGCATCTTCACCTTGACGAAGATTTGTCAAATTGCTCTTCAAAGTGGTTGTACCAATTTACACTCCCATGGACAAACTATACAACTCCCATTTCTTCAATTACTCTTGTTGGGTGTATTAATTTTTGCCAGTCTGTTGGGTGTGAAATCTTGTTTTAATTTGCATTTCCCTAATTACTAGTGAGACTAAATAGCTTTTCATGTATATTGGGCATGAGTGACCTGCTCTTCTTTGAAAAGCGTGTTCAGATCCTTTGCCTATTTTTATTTTAAGTTATTTATCTTTGTCTTTATTTTTTTTTTCTTTCTTTCTTTTTTTTTTTTTTTTTTT
>NW_022307430.1:0-2481 GCF_002776525.5 Piliocolobus tephrosceles | reverse complement strand
AGGTGATCACCCACCTTGGCCTCTCAAAGTGCTGGGATTACAGGTGTGAGGCACCGTGCTTGGCCAATTTTTGTATTTTTAATAGCGATAGGATTTCGCCTTGTTGGCCAGGCTGGTCGTGAACTCCTGGCTTCAGGTGATCTGCCCGTGTTGGCCTCCCAAAGTGATAGGATTACAGGTGTGAGCCACTGCACCCCTCTCCAACTTTATTTGTTTACTTTATTTTTTATTTTTTAGAGGTAAGATCTTGTTCTGTCACCCAGGCTGGAGTGCACCAGCACAATCATGGCTCACTGCAGCTGTAAACTCCTGGGCTCAAGGGATCCTCTTGCCCAGCCTCCCAAGTAGCTGGGACTACAGGTGTGAGCCATTGCACCTGGCCTATGTCTAAGTATTTTTAAATTACTTTTAACTATTTGATAAGAATATGTTTTTTTAAAAAACTTTTTATTTACTTATTATTATTATTATTATTTTTTCCCACAATGACCTCGGAACGTTTTATTGGTCTTCTGCTCCCCAAGGGGTACCCTGCTTCTGCTGGCTCAATGCCTCGGAACTTTGGTGGTGTTGGTCTCATGCACCACTTTGCCGTCCACTATCCTGGCAGCGGGGGGAGGGTGGTCTGTTGGATGGTGGTCGTTTGCATGGAGTTGCTGCTGTCCAGGGCATCCCAAGACTGAAGTCCTTGCTGTCTTCCAGCAGGCGGTGGTAGGTGGCGATCTCAGCCTCTAGCTTGACCTGGATGTTCAGCAGGGCCTTGTACTCCTGGGCCTGGTGCTGCTCCTCTGTCCGGGTCTGTGCCAGCTCCAACTCCAGGTGCAGCAGGACCTGGCTGGGCTACTCTGTCTGCAGGGCGTAGCGGGCCTTTGCCTCCCTCAGGCTGTTCTCAAAGCTGGCCTTCAGATTTCTCATTGAGTCCAGGTTGATCTCCAAGGACTGGACTATACATCTCAGCTCCGTGAGCGTCATGTCAGCAGCTCTGATCTTGGCGGCCTGCATGGTGACCACTGTGGTGCTCTCCTCAGTCTGGTGGGAGCAGTACTGGTTCAGCTTCTCTCGGTTCTTCTGAGCCAGCTTGTCATATTGGGCCTGCATGTCTGCCATGATCTTGGCGAGGTCCTGTGATTTGGGGGCATCTAACTCCATGGTTAACTCAGAGCTGGCAATTAAGGCTTGTCGGCCTTTAACTTCCGCCTCATGGTTCTTCTTTATGAAGAGCAGTTCCTCCTCGAGAACCTTGATCTCTGTCTCCAGCTGCAGCCGAGTGACATTGGTGTCATCACTGACCTAGCAGAGCCTACAGATGTCGCTCTCCAGACTGGCACATGGCCAGCTCTGTCTCATCAGTGGCAAGATGAGGACTGTCAATCTGCAGAATGCTGTGGGCATTTTTCACAGAATTTGCAAAGATCTGAGCCCTCAGGTCGTCCATGATCTTGAAGTAACGCCCCCAGTCTCTGACCTGGCGTCCCTTCTTCTCCAGGTGCTCCTGGATTTTGCTCTCCAGTCTCCAATTCTCAGTGTCCAGGCTCCTCACTCTGTCCAGGTAGGAGGCCAGGCAGTCGTTCAGGCCTTGAGTGGTCTCCTTCTGGTTCTAGATGTCCCCCATTTCAGTCAGACCCCTGGCCATCCATGTGGCCCGGCCCCCAGACCCCAAGGCACCCTGGAAGCTGGTGGAGTGGGACACAGAGATCTGAGAGCCTGGGCCCTCAGCATCTGCTCAGACGCTGGCTGTGCTGCTGACCAACTGGGCACTGTAGCTGGGCGGCTGCACTGAGTTCAGGGGTGGGTAGTTGTTGGAGAAGGTGGTGGAGCGAGTGGTGAAGCTCTTGCTGTCCAGGGAGGAAAGTGAGAGGACGCTTTCCTTAGGTTTTGCCGAGGGTCTGTTTAATTTCTTTAGAGATGGAGCCTTGCTGTGTTGCCCAGGCTGATCTTGAACTCCTGTGCTCAAGCACTTTGGCCTCCCAAAGTGCTGGGATTATAGGTGCACACTACTATGCTTAAAAAGCTTTTTGTTATGGAAAAATGTAAATATATAAAAGATAAGAGATTATATAATGAACCGCAGTGGGTACTTGTTAGCCAGGTTCAGCAGCATTATTAACATGGCCAGTCTTTTTAAAATCTATATTCCCATATACTCCTCCAATTCCCAGACTGGATTTATTTTGAAAGATTGTGTTTCAGGCCGGGCGCGGTGGCTCAGGCCTGTAATCCCAGCACTTTGGGAGGCCGAGACGGGCAGATCACGAGGTCAGGAGATCGAGACCATCCTGGCTAACACGGTGAAACCCCGTCTCTACTAAAAAATACAAAAAACTAGCCAGGCGAGGTGGCGGGCGCCTGTAGTCCCAGCTACTCGGGAGGCTGAGGCAGGAGAATGGCGGGAACCTGGGAGGCAGTGAGCTGAGATCTGGCCACTACACTCCGGCCTGGGTGACAGAGCGAGACTCTGTCTCAAAAAAAAAAAAAGAAAGA
>NW_022307428.1:2040-8519 GCF_002776525.5 Piliocolobus tephrosceles | reverse complement strand
GGGGACAGAGGGAGCCGGGGGGACAGAGGAGCCGGGGGACAGAGGGAGCCGGGGGGACAGAGGAGCCGGGGACAGAGGGAGCCGGGGGGACAGAGGAGCCGGGCTCAGCAGGGGTGAGGGTGTGGGCTCCTTCCCCCTGCCCATCCCACCTGCTTTGCCGGCCGCAGTCCGTGGAATTGTTGCATGAGCGTGTTCTGACCCCTGCCTCACGGGAGGGGCGGCACGGCAAGGCGGCAGATGGGCCAGGCACTTGGTCAGCGAGGCTGAGCAGGTCACGCGCCACGTCCATCCTGCGTTCCGCTTTCCGTCACAAGCTGTGGCAGGAGCAAGGTGGCTGTGACCGAGAACCCCCTCGGAACCTCAGTTTCCTCCTCTTAGAGGGATATAACCGCGTCTCTCTCAGGACCAGGCGGCAGCAGAAGAGATGGTGGCCGCACTCAAAACCATCCCGTTCCTCAACTGGGGTGGGCTGTGTTGGCACACCCGGCTCGGCCCCACACCCAGGTCCCAAGTGCCTGGGCCCCACTATCGGGGCACCCAGCTGGCATTTGGAGTGGAGGCCTCAGAGGGGGCTGTGCTGGGGCTGGGATCCTGGGGGACCAGCGAGGAGAGCCTGCATGGGGAGCAGCAGGGGCTGCCCAGAGAGGCTGTGGGGCTTGGATCTGGATCCGGAGGGGAGAATCACTGGGGAGCACCCCCTCAATGGCAGCTGGGAAGGGCTGGAAGCAGATGGGAACGAAAGCAGGAGATGGAAGATAGGAGAAGAGAGCAGACGAGGCCGGGACCAAGGGGGAGAGGCTGAGGTGGGCCAGGGAGGTGCTGGGGAGAAGGGAAGCCCAGACCACCACCCCTCACCCCCTTTTCCTTAGCCTGGCCGAGGGGCAGGGGCCGCAGAAAGATGTAAGCTACCGACAGCCTTGCCTTGTTGCAAAGAAAATATTCCCTGAAAGACACATTAAAATGAAGTAAATAAAAGAGATAAAAATGGAAATATCAAGGCAGCAACTTCTCTTCTGATTACAAAGCAGGCAGCGGGAGGCAGCGGGAGCCCTTGAGGACGCAGCTGCACAGCCGGGCGGGCCTGATAAGGCTCCTCAGCCTGCGCGGGCGAGATAAAGCCAGCACGCGCCTGTCCTCAATCCCGGCCGCCATCAACATGCAGACAGCCTGAGCAACTGGCATTCCAGATAGAACAAGCACGCACGGCCGCGCTCTTACCCAGACCTTATTAATCCGCCTGCAGGCATTTAAATGCCGTGGGAAATACGGAGTTTACAGCGCAGCTGACAGGGACTTGACACCTCATCACATTCTTCCCTCTCAGCCTCTCTCCTTGGCCATCATCTCCAGGCCCCAAGTTTCCATTGGAAGGGAAGTTTCCAGGTGCAGGTGGAGGGGTCAGGAGGCGGGGCCTCCAAGCACCTGGTGGGCAGGGAAACCCATGGGGTCACACCCGCGCCAGGGAGCAGTCCTGGAGGTCCGGGCAGGCAGGCCGAGCAGTGGCAGAGTCTACCACGTGTGCGCAGCCTGGCGACATCTCGCCCTTTTTAAGTCCTGGATGTGCTGGGTTTCCGGTTTGAGTTTAATTTTTTTTTTCTTTTGGCCTCCTGTGCTTTTGCCGTGGGGGCGTCTCCCAGTCCTGAGCATAGAGGCAGGCAGGGCAGAGGAGGGTCAGACCCTGGGGAGATCCCGCCTCATCACAGCACAGGTAGGACTAGAGCCCACTGGTCTCCACCTTCGGGCAACTGACCCCACCTCAGACCCCAGCTGGGAGCAGACAGAAAGTTTACTGATTGATTGATTTTTATTTTTGTTTATTTACTTTTTTGAGACGGAGTCTCGCTCTGTTGCCCAGGCTGGAGTGCAGTGGCGCGATATGGGCTCACTGCAAGCTCCGCCTCATGGGTTCACGCCATTCTCCTGCCCCAGCCTGGCGAGTAGGTGGGACTACAGGCGCCCGCCACTACGCCCAGCTAATTTTTTGTATTTTTAGTAGAGACGGGGTTTCACTGTGTTAGCCAAGATGGTCTCGATCTCCTGACCTCGTGATCCACCCACCTCGGCCTCCCAAAGTGCTGGGATTACAGGCATGAGCCACCGCGCCCGGCCTATTTTTATTTTTATTGAGACAGAGCAACGCTCTGTCGCCCAGGCTGGAGTGCAGTGGCCGGATCTCAGCTCACTGCAAGCTCCGCCTCCCGGGTTTACACCATTCTCCTGCCTCAGCCTCCTGAGTAGCTGGGACTACAGGCGCCCGCCACCTCGCCCGGCTAGTTTTTTGTATATTTTTTAGTAGAGACGGGGTTTCACCGGGTTAGCCAGGATGGTCTCGATCTCCTGACCTTGTGATCCGTCCATCTCGGCCTCCCAAAGTGCTGGGATTACAGGCTTGAGCCACCGCGCCCGGCCAAGGTCAGGCTATTTTTGAACTCCTGACCTCAAGTGATCCTCCTGCCTCGGCCGAGTTCCATCTTTTCTCTCATTGAGGTGTCGCCCAGCTGGCAGAGACAAGTGCTGAACACACAACCACATAAACAACCTTGTTCCTTTGGGGAAGGAGGTGAGATGGTACCGGAGTCGCCTCAGCGCCCTGTGAGGAGGAGGCCATTCCTGCTGAGGGTGGTTCAGCCAGGCCACCGCTCTGCTTGCATCCTCCATGGCTGCAATGCCCTCCGTGAGAAGCCCAGGCCACCAGGTCTGGCCTCCTTTCTGGTCTGGGCTTGCTCTGAACAGGGCCTCACGTGAGCGGTAAGCCCCCTGGAGCCTGCATCCTCCAGACGTCCTTGCAGCCTGCCCACCTCCTTCAAGGCCTTGCTCAACTGCCATCTCCCCAGAGAGGCCTCTGTGACCAGCCCCTCCCTTTACTGCATGCCTCCTTGGGAGCAGGTGCCACAGGATCAGGTGCCAGGAGAGCGGATGCCTCGGGAGCGGGTGCTACGGAAGCCACGAATGCCACGGGAGCCACGGGAGCAGGCGTTTGTGTCCGCTTCCTCCCCAACTCCTTCCTCAGGCTGAGAACAGCAAGTGGAACGTGGCAGGCATCCCTCCAGAGCTGTCAGGAGCAGTGGGATTAGACATCGGGGTTGGCTGGGAGGTGGGATGCTGAGGCAATGGGGGGCTGGGCCAGTCAGAGGTGAGTGCAGAGGAGGGACCTCCAGGCAGAGAGACTGGCTTGAGCAAAGGCTCTGAGGTGGAGGTTTTAGGTGGGTGAGGAGCAGAAGGCCAACGTGGGTGGCTGAGGAGAGGGCGAGGAAGAAGAGCAGGAGTCCAGCACCAGTGCCAACCAGGGGCCTCGGAGCTCCGCTCCAGGAGCAACCCCAGAGCGTGTCCACCTCCTCCCGGACGGGCCACGCCTTGAGGTGCTGATGGCACCCCGAACTCTACTCCCCAGACTCAGCCCAGGCTCAGCCACATTGGCCCGGGCTCCTGCAGAAGCCGACCTGGAGACGAGGAACTGACTGCAAGCGGACCATTTGGGGGGAAAACCCAGGAAGCCCCCGAGGGCAGGGGAGTGAGATGGGAGGGCAAGATTCCCGAGGAAGCAGGGGCCACCTGCCAGTCACCGCCGAGGGGAGTGGCACCTCCTCCAGGTGGGGGTCTCTGGGGAGCCTGTGGAGCACAGCTCAGAGCTGCCCCAGGGCTGGGAGTGAGCTATGGGCATCCTGGCTCCCTCCAGCCATCAAACAGAGGCTCCCTGACTTGCGGCTGCGGCAGCCAAACAGAGGTGGGGCCTGGCCGGTGGACCCCCCTCTCCTCCCTCCCCTCCATCTCCTCCCCCTCCCCTCCCTCCCCCTCCATATCCTCATTCCCCTCCCTCCCCCTCCATCTCCTCCCCCCTCCCCTCCCTCCCCTCTGTCTCCTCCCTCCCCCTCCCTCCCCCTCCCAGCCCTCCCCCTCCATCTCCTCCTCCTCTCCCCCTTCCCTTCCGTCTCTTTCCTATTCCTTTGCCTCCTCCTGGTCCCAGAAGGCCGGCAGGAGAAGCCTCATTTCCTCCTACCTGGGTAGATACAAGCATGTTTAAAAGAAAACAGGCGCTAATGGGAAAAACTTCAGAAAACCCACGGGACAGAAGAAAACCTGACTTCCTTCTCCTGTGGCTGAGAAGCCTCTCAGGACAGACCGCTGCTGTTGGGGGACAGTGGCCAGCTCCTCCCTGCGGGCCATCTCTGGCCGCCCCTGGTCCACATCACCTCCAGTGCTGTATTCTGTCTCCCCGGAGGCGGGTCTATGTGGGTACCTGGCCCTATTCACGAACAAATGCCACAGCCCCCAGGGGGCAAGAGCTTGTGGTGAGCAGGATTGTTCTCTGTAAATATTAGTGATCATTAACAATCATTAATTAGAATGATAAATAAATGATTGAGGGTGACAGTAGGGAG
The DNA here is from genome assembly GCF_002776525.5 of Piliocolobus tephrosceles. Taxonomy (NCBI): domain Eukaryota; kingdom Metazoa; phylum Chordata; class Mammalia; order Primates; family Cercopithecidae; genus Piliocolobus; species Piliocolobus tephrosceles. Next base: position 4,140 of record NW_022307428.1, on the reverse strand, counting down.
GTCTCTCTTGGGAATGGGTTCCCAGTGGGACACAGGGGACTTGGCTGAGCCGTCTACCTCACCCTCACATGGGATCTGAGCCTCTCACACCTACCTGGGCTGGGCGGAGGCTGGTTCTGAGCCAGACCCACCCCATCCACAGGATGAGGCTCCGATGGAGAGGCAACCCCGGGTTCTGGTGTGGAAAGGGCTGCAGGGTGTCCAGGTCTCCAGAGCGGCTCAGTATCCACCACCCACCTCATCTTTGCCAGGAGGACCCGTGACACCGGCCTTGGCGGTTGGGTTGAACTCCTTGCTCCTCTTTCCTCGGGACCCTGAGTGAGTCATATCCTACTCCGAGGTCCACATCTGTAAAGTGGGGACCACCGTGCTGACCTCACATGCCGCGACATGGGTTAGAGACAGCGTGTGGCTGTGTCCAGCACGGTTGTTGGCCCATAGCCCTGTCACACTGGGCGGATCTGCCCAAGGAATGGACAGGTGAACCTGCAGGCTGTGGGGTGGGGTCTCCACACGGCTGTGACAGGTCTGGGGAAGTTCTTAGAGGGCGGCTCCTCTGTCCATGGTGCTGAACCCTCATCTTGCAGGGAAACATTACTTTCCCCCATCCCTGAGCCCCACGAGTGAGTCAGGTGGCAGGAAGAAGGTGCTGGGAGAAAAGAAAAGGCAGAGAAAGGGAAAAGAATCAGGAAGAGAGGGGAGAGATAAAGAGAAAGAGGTGGAGAGAAAGGAAGGCCAAAGAGACAGAGCGAGGGAGAGAGGAGGCAGGTGGTCTGAGAAGCCAAGGAGGGCACCTCCTCAAGACAGGACAGAAAGCAGCTTTTGTTTTGACATCATTGTTCTGACATTACCCTCTCTAAGGAGCACGTTTCCCTGTGGTTATTTGCCATCATCCTTCCCAAGTGTTCCACCTGTGTGTCCCTGGGCAGGTCTGTGTATGAACAGAGCTGCCATTTATGTGCATGAGATGTGTGGATAGAGAAGTGTGTGTGCACGTGGACATCACACAGGCACCTGTGCACATGCCTGCACACATGCACCCATGCACACGCACACAAGCACACACATAACTTGGATGTGCTACAGGGAGTTGACCATGCACAGTTGGGCATCCGGTTACATGACCTCTGCTGTTGTCCAGTGCTAGAGATGAAGCCATGGTGGGCAGAGGGGAGGGAGCTGTCTGTACCGTTGGGGTGAGGACCACGGCGTGTGGGCTGGACCCCCTCAAGGACAGGCTCCAGGTGTCCTGGCAGCTGTGCCTGTGGCCTTGGCAATGGGGGTGTCTTGCAGAAACTGGGACCTCATCACAGAGCTGGACACACCCCAGACCCTGCAATCAGAGAAGCCAAAGGGGGGTCAGGCCACTGGGTTGCAGGGGCAGACCCTGCCATGGCCACACACCAACCAGCAACTCCGCAGATCAGAGACAACACAGGAGCTCCCACTGGACTCTTCTGAGGCTCCCATGCAGAAACGGAGCTGAGTCCCGCCTGGGTGACCCAGGACAGAGCCACTGCAGCAAAGGGGCAGGAGGAGCCGGCTCTGGGCAGCCAGCTGTGGTTTGCAGCTCATCCCTCTTGGGTCAGGACTACTTCCTGCCTGTGAGCCCCGCTGTCCTCGTCCTTGGCACCTTACTTAAGGGTCCTTGGAAGAAACTGCCAAACCTCCTCCTCTCAGCCCCTTCTTGCTGCATAAGAAGCTTCTTACTGTTTCTCCTGACTCCAGAAAAGCACAGAAAGTTTACTAATCTGGGAAGTTAAGCCTCTACTTTGTCCTCATGAATGTGTGCCGTTGACTCACCCACCCATCCACACACTCACCCACCCACACGTTTCCGTCCACCCATTCATCCATTCATCTACCCACCCATCCATCCATGTACCCACCTATTTATCCATTTATTTACCCACCCATCCATCCATTTACCCATCCATCCATCCATCCATCCATCCATCCATCCACTTGTATACCCATCCACCCATGCACCCACTCATCCACCCATCTATCATTCACCCACCCACGCACTCATCCACCTATCTATCCATCCACCCACCCACGCACTCATCCACCCATCTATCCATCCACACACCCACGCAC
>NW_022307428.1:0-2030 GCF_002776525.5 Piliocolobus tephrosceles | reverse complement strand
CACCCACGCACTCATCCACCCATCTATCCATCCACACACCCACGCACTCATCCACCCATCTATCATTCACCCACCCACGCACTCACCCACCCATCTATCTATCCACCCACACATGCACCTATCCACCCATCCATCCATCTGCCTATTCACCCACCCATCCACCCATCCACTCATCCACTCATCCATTCATCCATCTATCCACCCCACCCATCATCCATTCATCCATTCATCCACCCACCCCTTCATCTATCCATCGGTCCACCCATCCTCCATCCACCCCACCCACTACCCATCCACCCATTCACACACCCATCCATTCATCTGCCCATCCACCCATCTATCCATCTGCCCCCCTCCGCCCACACACCCACCCACCATCCATCTACCCATCCATCTATGCATCCCTTCACTCACTCATTCCTCCACCCACCCACCCTTCCACGCACCCACCCATCCATTCGTCCACCTGTCCATCCATGCACAGGTATTTGCTGAGCTGGTGCCATGTGCCCAGGCGCTTTGCTAGCCTTTGGGAAGCACAGCAGCAAAACACGTGTCATGTTTACCTCAATTTTCCAGTCTGCTGTGAAGCTGCAGGCAGAAGCGAACGCGTCTTGGGGGCTGCAGGACACAACCCCACGGCGTGGAGGAAGTAAAAACATTAGCACTTGGGTTTGTGTGTCTTTTCATCCCATCTCATTCTTTATGTGGCTCCTTCTGTATACCAGTTTTACAGTGCAGGGGGGCGTTCAGGCATGTCTCTCTCTTTCGGGGCTGCAAGTAAGTGAGCCAGGGGGTGGCTGAGCCAGGTAAACAAGAACAGAAGGGACAACCTAAACCGAAAGAGCCTGTGGCTGGGTCACAGGCTGCAGGAGAAGGGAGCATTCATCCAGGTCTTGGTGGGTGAATTTGTTGGATGGGAAGTTGGTGAAGAACATTCTGTGGGCAGGACAGGTGCAGCCAGCAGGGGTGGAGAATGAGGAGACACTCAGGGCATGGAGTTTTGGAGCTGGGGCTGCAGGAGGTGGGGATAGAGGCGCTGTCCATGGGTATGGCTTTGATGCTGGTTCACAGGCAGCCTGAATTCCACCTGGTCGATATCAAAAACTGCTGTATGAGGGCATCTGGTCTCAGCCCTGAGACTGAGTGAAGCTCTGTGGAGACCAGGAAGAAGTGGGGGCTGAAGCTGCTGGGCAGGGGTTGGGGAAGATCTGGCTGAGTCTGAAAGGTAAGATGCTGTTTGCAGTGGTAGCATACCATTAATTTGCTGTGGAACCAAACACCCAGATCTCAGCGGCTTCAAACAACAGCAATGTGCCGTTCTCCTGGGCCGACAGGTGGGGATGGCAGCTGGAGCCCCTCGGGTCTCCTGCACGCAGCCAGCAGCTCTTCCATGGGGTTCTCTGGGCAGCTGTGAGAGGGCACAGGTGGGGGCCACGCAGCCTCTCAGGGCAGGACCCCACTTCCAGCACGTTCTGTGGGTCAAAGCAAATCAGACGCCCACCCAGGCTTGGGAGGGGGACTCCTCCTCTTCATGGGAATTTCAGCAAATCCCTGTGGTGGCAGCGCCGGGGACCCAGAGTCTCCCTCGTGTGCCCTCGTGTGTGCTGAATGCAGGCTGTGGAGTGCAGGGGAGAGGTGAGCACCTGGCTGGGTGCGCAGGCATAGAAAGAGGGAGGAAGGCCCACCTTCAGCTGGAGCTGTGCACAGGGCTGCATTTGGGGAGGGAAAGCTGTGCACAGGCTGGGGTTGGGGTCAGGAAGGCCTCTCCACAGAGCAGCACGATCAAGTCTGGGTCTGGCGGGAGTGGGGAAGGACAGTCAGGAGTCGATGGGGAGAGGGGACTGGGTGGGGACAGCAAGGATGGAAGGTGGGGAGACAGATGCTGTGGAGGCCCAAGGGGACTCTAGCCAGTGAATGAGGACACCCCCAGGCTCTAGGCCCCCACCCCAGGGTGGAGAACCCCCGCTTCCCAGGTCCCCAGGGAGCTGTGTCTCACTTCTCCACCAACACCAAGGCTCCTTTCAAAA
>NW_022307427.1:8026-11900 GCF_002776525.5 Piliocolobus tephrosceles | reverse complement strand
GCCCGGCCTTTTTTTTCCTTTTTTTGAGACAGGGTTTTGCTCTGTCACCTGGGCTAGAATGCAGTGTCATGATCTCAGTTCACTACAACCTCCACCTCCTGGGTTCAGGTGATTCTCCTGCCTCGGCCTCCCAAGTAGCTGGGGTTACAGGCACCCGCCACCACACCCAGCTAATTTTTGTATTTTTAGTAGAGACGGGGTTTCACCATGTGATCCAGGTTGGTCTGACTTCAAATGATCCATCCGCCTCGGCCTCTCAAATTGCTGGGATTACAGGTGTGAGCCACCGTGCCTGGCTGCAAGACCCTGTTTTATTTATTTATATTTATTTATTTATTTATTTTTTGAGACAGAGTCTCGCTCTGTCGCCCAGGCTGGAGTGCAGTGATGCGATCTCAGCTCACTGCAAGCTCCGCCTCCCGGGTTCACACCATTCTCCTGCCTCAGCCTCCCCAGTAGCTGGGACTACAGGCGCCCGCCACCACGCCCGGCTGATTTTTTTGTTATTTTTAGTAGAGATGAGGTTTCACCGGGTTAGCCAGGATGGTCTCCGTCTCCTGACCTTGTGATCTGCCCGCCTCGGCCTCCCAAAGTGCTGGGATTACAGGTGTGAGCCACCGTGCCCAGCCAATTTTTTTTTTTTGTTTTTGAGATGGAGTCTTGCTCTGTCACCCAGGCTGGGGTGCAGTGGTGTGATCTCAGCTCACTGCAACCTCTGCCTCCTGGGTTCAAGCGATTCTTCTGTCTCAGCCTCCTGAGTAGCTGGGATTACAAGCACGCACTGCCAGGTCTGGCTAATTTTTGTATTTTTGGTACATATGGGGTTTCACCATGTTGGTCATGCTAGTCTCGAACTCCTGACCTTGTGATCCATCTGCCTCGGCCTCCCAAAGTACTGGGATTAAAGGCGTGAGCCACCATGCCCAGCCCAATAATTTTTTTTTAAAGCAGTTCCCACAAAGCACAGATAAGGGCAAAATCAGGAAGTTTCCCAGAGAGATGACAGGTCTGGAATCGCCAGGTCACAGTCACACCGATCCAGTGTGGAAGTGCCGGCGGGAGGCCTCCATTCGGATAAGCTGTGTGACCTCTGTTGAGAAACCTACCCTCTCTGAATTGCGCCTGTCACGGCACAGGCACAAGAGCCCTCCGGGGCACCCTCCAAGCTCTGGCTCTATAATTACTCCTGGGATGAGAGGACAGATGATCCCTCGTGCCCAGCAGGGGCCACTCAAGCTGTGACCTAGTTTTACAACCGTGACTGCCCCCCTCAACGGCCTGGCCCTATCATTTCCACTGCGGGGTGCTGCCGGGGAGGCGGGAGGGGGGATCTGGCAGCTGGACTCGAGCTTCTGATATGTCCGCTAAGGGTCTGGTGCTCCCCAACTTGGGAGCAAGAACTGGTTCCTGGAGAGGGGACCTGGGGGACTCGATTCTGTCTACATGGCCTGCATCTGCTCACCGTGTGCCCTGAACGCATCTGGTTGGCCTCCCTGGTCTCTTTATTTTTATTTTTTGGGATGGAGTCTCGCTCTCTGGCCCAGGCTGGAGTGCAGTGGCATGATCTTGGCTCACTGCAAGCTCTGCCTCCTGGGTTCACACCATTCTCCTGCCTCAGCCTCCTGAGTAACTCCCTCAGCCTCCCGACTAGAAGTGCCTGCCACCATGCCTGGCTAAGTTTTTGTATTTTTTTTTAGTAGAGACGGGGTTTCACTGTGTTAACCAGGATGGTCTCGATCTCCTGACCTTGTGATCCGCCCGCCTCGGCCTCCCAAAGTGCTGGGATTACAGGCTTGAGCCACTGTGCCTGGCCGGCCTCCCTGGTCTCTTGCAGGGGGGTGTCTCTTGGGTGGAGGGCTGCGGGGGTCTTCAGCCAAGATGCCAGAGAGCTCCCTCAACTCTTGCCACTCTCAGGTGAGGAAGGGGCTGGGCACTCTGAGCAGGGAGTGACGCTTTCTGGGTCGGTTTTCTCACCCTGGAGCCCGGGGCCTTACGTAAGATGGGGTTAGAAAGCCAGGACCCCCACTGCTTTTCTTTGTTTATTTGAGACAGGATCTCTCTCTATTGCCCAGGCTAGAGTGCAGTGGTGCGATCATAGCTCACTGCAGCCTCAACTTCCTAGGCTCAAGTGATCCTCCTGCCTCAGCCTCCCACGAAACTGGAACTACAGCCGTACAACACCACGCCTGGCTAATACTGAAAGTTTTTGTAGGCCAGGAGTGATGGCTCATGCCTGTCATCCCAGCACTTTGGGAGGCCGAGGCAGGCGGATCACTTGAGGTCAGGAGTTTGAGACCTGCCTGGCCAACATGGCGAAACCCCGTCTCTACTAAAAATACAAAAATTAGTCTGGCATGGTGGTGAGCGCCTGTAATCCCAGCTACTCAGGACGTTGAGGCAGAAGAATCACTTGAACCCAGGAGATGGAGGTTGCGATGAGCCAAGATCCCGCCACTGCACTCCAGCCTGGGTGATAGAGCGAGATTGTCTCTAAATAAATAGGGGAGATGAGAAAGTCACGGCTCAGACAGCGTCAGGAAGGGCAGACCAGGCAGAGGGCACTGTGGGGCAGGACTGTGCAGTGGTCACAACAGGCTGCGCAGACAGGCTGATTTTTTTTTCTTAATTGAGTCAGAGTCTCACTCTGAGGTCCCGGCTGGAGTGCAGTGGTGCGATCTCGGCTCAATGCTGCCTCCGCCTCCCGGGTTCAAGCGAGTCTCCTGCCTCAGCCTCCTAAGTAGCTGGGATTACAGGCGCCCGCCACCACACCTGGCTAATTTTTGTATTTTTAGTAGAGATGGGGTTTCACCCTGTTGGCCAGGCTGGTCTGGACCTCCTGAGCTCAGGCGATCCACCTGCCTCGGCCTCTCAAAGTGCTAGTATGACAGGTGTGAGGCACCACACCCGGCCACCAGGCTGATTCTTTAGGAGCCTCTGTCCCCTCCCTTGTCCTCAGGCTGCAGCTCTGGGGGAGGCAACACTTTCAGGACTCTCTGTCTCCATCCTCAGAGGTCCCTCGGACCACTCCTCTCCCAGGAAGCTGCCACCCACCTGGAGGATCACCTCCCGTCCTCCCAGGATGGAAACCCCATCTGTTCACAGACACCTCCCGATGGTGTGTCCCGGTCACCTGAACTGCCACCCAGGGACCCAGCCCCATCCCCGACGTCTCCCAGGGCGACCCACAGAGCCCCAGCGTAACCCCGGCCACACGGAGCCAACCCCAGTTCCACCCTTCCTCTCCCACAGGCCAGACTGCTCCCTGGCCCTGGGCCTCCCGCCACGGCCAGGCCTCTGTCCCCCACCCCCAACTCCCCTCCTTCCAGCCGGGCTCCAGTTCGCCCCCAACATTCAATACCCTTCTCCTGTTCTGGCCTCGGTGTCCCCAGCTGCCAAATGGAAATGGGGTGGGGGGTGGATCAGGCCAGCCCCTGCACACCTGGGTCTCTCTGGGCTCTGTGAATGTTGGGGGCCTGGTCGTTCTCTGGGGTGGGGCCGTCCTGGGCCCTGCAGGGTGCTGAGCAGTGTCCCTGGCCTCCACCCACTCCATGCCAGGAGCACCCCTGTCGAGACAACCACAGATGTCCCCAGACATGACCAAATGTCCCCTGGGGGCAGAATCACCCTGGTTCAGACCCCCTGGGCTAGGGGATTCCACGGACCCCCAAGAGACTCTGCGTCCCACCATCCTCAGCCCTGCTGAGGTCCCAGGAGGCTGCACACGTTGAAATCCATGCACTGAGTAGGAGGGAGAGAGGAGGTGAATCCCAGGAGCTGGGGACCCCTGCTTTACACCGTCCACGCTTTCAGGAGTTGATCCTGGTGTCTGATGTGAGCAGGGCACAGATTTAGCATTTTTTTTTTTTTTTTTTTG
>NW_022307427.1:6929-7926 GCF_002776525.5 Piliocolobus tephrosceles | reverse complement strand
AGTTTTTTGTAGTTTTTAGTAGAGACGGAGTTTCACCGTGTTAGCCAGGATGATCTCAATCTCCTGACCTCGTGATCCGCCCGTCTTGGCCTCCCAAAGTGCTGGGATTACAGGCTTGAGCCACCGCGCCCGGCCTTTTTTTTTAAATTTAAATAATTAATGCAGGTCTCTCTTGGCACCATGGACATGTCATGTGGATGATTCTTTGTCCTGGGCACGGCAGGGCACTGAGCAGCATCCCTGGCCTCCACCCACTCCAAGCCAGGAGCACCCCCTTTCCAGTCGTGATGGGCACAAATGTCCCTGGACACGACTCAGAGTCTCCTGCAGGGCAGAACCTCCCTGAGTGAGTTCTTGCTGTAGAGGACGCTGGCACACAGCCCGCCTCCAGTTCATGCCCCAGGAGGAGCCAGGGTGATTCAGCCTGTTTTACACAGGGAGGTGGAGAGCCAGAGAGGGACAGCAACGTGCTCAGGGCCACACAGCAGGCAGGAAGCAGGTACAAGATGCGACCCCGGGCCTGCACACCCTGTGTTCCTCCTGTGGTTCTGCTAGGGTTTTGGGGGGACCTCACGCCTCATGGGACCCGACTTCTGCCCATCTCGTGCCAGCCTGGCCGAGCCAGGAGGCATCTGGGAGCTCCACGCCTGCCAGGCGGCCCCATCACAAAAGCTGCAGCGTCCCCGAGCCCAGGCCCCAGACTAGCAGATGTTTAAGAGACATGAACGACCCAGCACTTTGAGAGGCCGAGGAGGGCAGATCACGAGGTCAGGAGATCAAGACCATCCTGGCTAACACGGTGAAACCCCGTCTCCACTAAAAATGCAAAAAATTAGCTGGGCACGGTGGCGGGCGACTGTAGTCCAGCTACTCGGGAGGCTGAGGCAGGAGAATGGTGTGAACCCAGCAGGTGGAGCTTACAGCGAGCCGAGATCGCGCCACTGCACTCCAGCCTGGGCGACACAGCAAGACTCCGTCTCAAAAAAAAAAAAAAAAA
>NW_022307427.1:0-6829 GCF_002776525.5 Piliocolobus tephrosceles | reverse complement strand
AAAAAAAAAAAAAAAAAAAAAAAAGAGAGACACGACGGGAGCCAGGGAGCCCCCAGGCCGGCCTGTACCTGAGTTTCCTCAGCCCCAGCCTTGGGCACCCCCTTCCTGGACTGAGGGTGTGGGTCAGTGTGGGGGTTGGAGGTCCTCATCACTGTGTGGCTGCTGATTCCTGGTGGAGGCCTTTGCTGACACGAACAGTGCCTCTAGAATCCCAGGGCCTGCTCCAAACAGCTCATAGACCCAGAGCCCCCCACACACAAAGCCCCTTGCAGGACCAGATGAATGTCTGTGAAAACATTAAAAAATTAGCCCAGCCTGGTGGTGCGCACCTGTGACCTCAACTACTTGGGAGGCTGAGGCACGAGGATCGCTTGAGCCCAGGAGGTGGAGGCTGCAGTGAGCCATGATCCCAATGATTACACCACTGCACTCCAGCCTGGCCAGCAGAACAAGACACTGTCTCAAAAGGAAAGAAGAAAAGAAAAGAAAAGAAGAAAGAAAAGAAAAGAAAATGTACCAGTTGCCCTTCCGTGAACTGGAAGCACAACAGAGAACAGAGGCCAGAAAATCCCCGTCCTTTTATTTTTATTTATTTATTTGTGTTTTTTTTTCTTTTCTTTTCTTTTCTTTTTTTTTTGAGACAGAGTCTCACCCTGTCACCCAGGCTGGAGTGCAATGGCGCAATCTCTGCTCACTGCAACCTCTGCCTCCTGGGTTAAAGTAATTCTCCTGCCTCAGTCTCCCAAGTAGCAGGGATTACAGACATGCGCCACCACACCTGGCTAAGTTTTGGATTTTTAGCAGAGATGAGGTTTTGCCATGTAGCCCAGGCTGGTCTCGAACTCCTGACCTCAGGTGATCCACCCGTCCCAAACTCCCAAAGGGCTGGGATGACAGGTATAAGCCACCGCGCCCGGCCCCCTGTCCTTAAGGAGCTTACATTCTGGTGCGGGTGACACCGTGAAAGCAGTGTATGTCACATCAGCTGGTAATAAACGCCACGGAGGTGAGAACAGCTGTGTCCTCGGGTGACGTCACCTCCTCAGCTCTGCACCCCGCCGTCCACAGGCATGAAGCTGGAGCTGGGGCTGGCCACCGAGAACCTTCCTTCCTCCCCTCCCCAGCAAGGGGCATGTCCCACCAAGCCCGGACGGCCCATCTGCCCCTGCAGGGTCCCCCGCTCTGGTCGTGGGCTTGGTGAGCTCTGCTGCCCGGCCTCGGGAGTCTGGGGGAGCGCGGCGTCGACCCCTGTGGAGGGAGGACTCCTGTTTCAAGGACAGAGCCTCATTACCATGCACGACCAGCCGCAGCCGAGGCCGCAGAGGCCTTTGGCAGGGGGGCCGGGCGGGTGGCAGGGACTGGGTTGGCGGTGGTGGACAGGAGTGGGGGGTCTGTCCTCAACAGGTGGGGCTGGTCTGTGTGCTGGCCCCTGCCATGCGATGGCACCCAGGACTCTGGTCCTCCTTCTAAGCCCCAGCATGTGCCTGGTGCTACGTGGGTGCTGGAGGCACGGCAGCTTCCACGCAGCCGCCCGCAGCATCACAGCCTGTGCACCGCACATCCACGCCCTGTTACAAATGTTCCGTTCAACGCCTTCTAGCACATTCACAGATCGTCCGCCGGCACCTCTAGTTCCAGAACTTTCCATCGCCCCCAAAGGGAAGCCCCGTCCCCTTCAGCAGTCAATCCCAGCCCCTCCCCAGCCCTGGCCCTGTCTCTGCGGATTGGCCTGTCCTGGACCAGATCGTCTGTGGCCTTCAGGTACCGGCCGTTCCCTGAACGTCAAGTTGGGGGCACAAACAGGCGAGCATCGCGCAGCCCAGCAAATGGGCAGATCGTCTGAAAAAAGCGCCCAGGAGGGGAGCCAGCAGGGAGCTGTGGGGGGGTCTGTTCCGGGCTGTGGCTGTGTTCGACGGGCCCAGGGAAGATCTGGGCTGAGACCTTGATGGGGAGCTGGGGTCAGCAGGGTATAGCTCGGCGAGGGGCGATGCTGGCCGGGGGTGTGTCTGCGCTTGGTGGGGTGGGAGCCCTGGCCGGCAACGGCAAAACTACCCGGGGCACTGAACCCTCAGGGAGGTGTCTGGACTTGCGTCCACAGGCAATGGGGAGCCATGGGAGGATAAGGAGCAAGAACATGGTGAGATGTGGGCTGCAGTTGGAAGGCGCGTCCAGCTCTGCGTGGTCCAACCCCGCGTCGCCCTGCCTCCCCCAAACCTGGAAAGTCTTGACTCTCGGCTGCACCTCCATCTTGAGAGAGCAGGGCGCTACTATCTCCCTCTGCAACCCGTCACCCACACGCAGAGCTGTGGCCAACGACGGAGCGTGGGGAGGCTGAACTGAACGCCGGGTGCTGAACCAATGGCCCCTTGTCCACTCCAGAGCCAGGACAAGAACTCAGGGGTCCCCACCTGAATTGGCCACTGACTGCCTTGGGCAGAGACATCGAAGTCTCTGAGCCTCAGTTTCCTCTTCTGCAAAAGGGAACCAACCGCAGGGTTCCCAGTCGTCTCCCCGGAACGAGCGAGTGAGAGGTCGGGTGAGGAGTTTCCTTCCAGGGAAGTGTCCACTGAGTGCTGGCTGGGGTCAGGAGCCCCAAGTCCTAGGCCCTGGTCTGCTCCTGGCCATGCGTTCACCTCATTCATTCATTCAACAAGCATTCACAAGCATTCATTCATTCATTCAACAAGCATTCATTCAACAATCATTCATTCATTCAACAATCCATTCATTCATTCAACAAGCCATTCATTCATCCAACAAGCATTCATTCCTTCTTTCAACAATCATTCTTTCAACAAGCATTCATTCGTTCATTCAACAAGCATTCATTCATTCAACAAGCACTTAAAAACAATGCCTGTGTGCCAGGCACTGCTTTTAAGAGAAACAGCAGTGAAGAAAACAGACAAATCCCTGCATTCTGTTTATGGGCGAGAAGCAGAAGAAACAAGGAAAGCCAGCTGTCACATGGTGGGCCATGGTATGGGAAAAAACAAACAGGGAAGGGGGGCTTGGGGTTGGCAGGATGGGGTTGGCAGAATGAAGGCCTCCCCACAGCTAACCCGTTCTAATCCCCGGAACTGCAGATAAAGCCAGCTTACATGGAAAAAGGGCCTCTGCAGATGGGATTAAGTAAGAATTGTGAGATCAGGAGATCATCCCGGATCATCCAGAGGCCCAACATCCTCACAGGGTCCTCACGAGAGGAGGCAGGAGGGTGCAAGTCAGAGACAGATTGGAAGAGGCTGCACTGAGGCTATGAAGGGAGAGGGTGGGGCCCTGAGCCAAGGGATGCGGGTGCCTCTGGGCACTGGGAAGGGCAGGAACCGGATTTTCGCCTGGAGCGCGCAGGAGGGCCCAGCCTTGCCCATGTCCTGTGTGTGTGTTTTCTTTTTTTTTTTGTTTTTTTAGACAGAGTCTCGCTCTATCGCCCAGGCTGGAGTGCAGTGGCACAATCTCAGCTCACTGCAACCTCTGCCTCCCAGGTTCAAGTGATTCTCCTGCCTCAGCCTCCTGAGTAGCTGGAACTACAGGCGCCCGCCATCACGCCCAGCTAATTTTTTGTACTTTTAGTAGAGATGGAGTTTCACTCTGTTGGCCAGGCTGTTCTTGATCTCCTGACCTCAGGTGATCCACCTGCCTCGGCCTCCCAAAGTGCTGGGATTACGGGCGTGAGCCACCGCACCCAGCCTTATGCCCTGGTTTGATGCCAGTGAGGTCCATTTTGGACTCAGGCCTCCAGAACGGTCAGATAATAAATGTGTGTGGTTCTTAGCCACTGCTGTCACAGCAGCCAGAACTCATCGGGGTCACTGCAGTCTTGAAGAGCGAGGTCGCTCGAGGCCTCCGGGATCTGTGCACCTGCCTTCTGGGGCGCGGAAGGCGGGGGACATTGATCTCTCCTTGGGGTCTGAGATCTGCAGCAACCACAGTGCAGGCACCGGCCTTGGGGACCCCTCCCAGAAACTGCCCCCCACGGCAGGACCTGGGCAACGGAGGCCTCTCTTCCCTGTATCCCCAGCTGTCCTTAGATGTGGATCCTGGACTCATGATCCTGGAAGCTCTTAGCCCAAGGAGAAGGCAGAGTGTGGCTGGGAGTGGCCGGGGTCCCTTCCTAGAACAGAGGCGGCCCCACCTGCTTGGTGCCCGGTGGGATGCGCAGCTCCTCCCTCAGCTCCTGGCCGAGTCCCGCAGCCCTTCCAATCCACCTCCTTTATTCTGAGCAGGGCTCTTCCCCTCGGCCCTCTTGCAAGGTTACCTCGAACACATCCTCCCTCCAGTCCCCGCCCAGGGCAAGGGATGCTTGCCTTGACATCTGCCTTGAGAAAGGCCCTCCTGGAGGCCGAACGAACGCAGAGGGGGCGGGGTGAGGTGCTTGGTAGCAGCCCCCTCTGTCCCCAGGCCCACAGCGACCTCCATCGCCCTCTCTCTGCCCCCTACCACAACCGGGGTGGTGGGAGTAAGAGGAGTGTGGTCTGGATGCCATCCCCATTCGAGCTTCTAAGACAGATATGGGAGGAGGGGGCCCAGCCCTTCACAGCATGCGACCCCCCTCCAAGGTCTGCTTTTGGGGACACGCTGCTGGTCCCCCAGGACCCCTGCATCCTCTGTCCTAGATCCAGGCCCTCCCGGGGCTTCATCCATGACAATTCATTAAGCCCTAATTAGCTTCCATCTGCTGTGAGTCCCCGTCAACCCCTTGAGGGGCTGGGGGCCTCCCGACCCACTTTCCTTCCCAGCTTGTACACGGGGGCCGTGGACCGCTCTCTGCAGGCGGGGCCTCTGTATCTGGAACCAGTTTTGGAGCGCCCACTGTCTACACTGGCCACTTCACCCACTAGCCCAGCCCTGACGGGGGGGGAATAATAAAGTTCATTTTGGAGAGGAGACTGAGGGTCAGAGTGGGCCCCAGCTCACCGCATCACGTAGCTGCAGACAGTCAGCATTTGAACCTGAGTCTGACGCCAGCTGCTACCCGCAAAATCCCAGCTCTACCCTAGGGGGTGGAGGGCGCTCTTTGGAGGCCCGAGATTGACATGTGGTGGTGGGCGGCTCAATGGGGCCCAACCGGGGCAAACTTTGCTGGCAGAGTTCTTTGAGAGGCTGTCTACCTGGTGACGAGGTGGTGACTCAGGGGGTGCCGGGGAATGACAGTGCTGTGGGAAGAGACATCAAACTGCCTTCCATTCCCACTCAGCAAGGCACCTTCAGGTCCCGGCTTACCCTGGGGGTGGATGGCTGAGTCTGAGGGGGGCCCGGAAGGGCCCTGAGCATCTGTTTTATGGCGGCAGCACGCCACAGCCGAGGTGGGCAGCATCTCATTTAATCCGGTGTGGGGTGGATCTGAGAGAGGGGACGTCATTTGCCAGAAGTCACCGGTGGAGACCAGACAGGCAGGGCGGGGAAGGCTGAGTTGAATTCTCCTAAGCCCCCATCCCACTGCCCGGCTGCCCCCTTCCTGCCACCCCATATCATCCAGGTGGGGACAGGAGTGGGGTCTACAGGGGAAGCCCATGGGTTCTTCCTGCTCCGATTCTGTCTCCGACGATGGCTGCCGCTTCAGCTCGGAGAGGAGCCAGGGTACGGCCATGTCCCTGCAGCCCACCCCGCACCAGCCTCTGATAAAGCCAGTGCCACCCTCCCTGAACCTGTTTCCAGCCTGCATCCTCCACCTGACCACTCACACCTCACACCTTCTCCATCCTCTCCACGCCACTTTCAGGGAGCCCTCCTGGGTTGCTCTGGTTCTCACAGCTCTGTTGTCCCTGAAGGATCCCCCCAGCCAAGCCCCAGATCGTCCCTCTGCGAATACCACTGCACAGCAGACGCCCGCTCCCCACCCCCGCCAGAGCAAGGGTGTCTGCAGCCTCACTGCGTCCATGGATTAGCCAGGGACTGCCCGCTAGAATACAGCTTCTGGGGCCCATCACCTCAGAAGTTCTGACACCTCAGAACTGGGGGGGCCAGGACACCAGCACCATTAGTGCCCCAAGCACACGTTGAGAAACCCAATTATAAGGTGGTCTCCAGCGTAAGGACACGGGGCTTTTCTTGTGCCTGGACCAAGGCGCAAGGTGCTGCTCCCCAAAACTTGTTGAATGGGGTTCAGGGCCTCCCCTGGCCAGGCCCCAGAGGCCCGGGAGGTGGGGGCACCCAGGCCCAGCCTCAGGGCACAGAGAGAAGCCCCTACCATTTCTGGTGCTATTCAGACGCAGGCCCCCACAGCAGGGGACTCAGCCCTGTGCCCCTAGGTCCCTCCCCGCCAGGCTGTGTCCTCAGCTCAAGGGACGGAGCAGGCTCCGGTGTGGACCCCAGACAGCCTGTGCGTCTTCCAGCTCCGCACCCCAGGCTGGACCAGACCCGGCTCGGGAGAGACAGGCAGGAAGGCGCGGGCTGCAGGCTCTATTCGGACGTTCCCCACACCCCAGACCCAACCAGTCCCCCCTCCATCTCCTCCTGGAGAGGAGCGTATCCTCCCAGCGTCCCCACTGCTCCGGGGAGATGCCCACCCGGTTCCGCGCTCCTTGGCGCCCCAGGGGAGGGGCGGGGGGATCCCAGGGTGGGGAGTTCGCCCCCAAAGTTTCCAGGGGGATCGTCGGGGGCCTGGCAAGCAGCGATGCGCCCGGGAGGGGTGCGCGGGGCAATTTCCCCTGGCTGAGGATGGGGTCGCGGGTTGGGGGCTTCGGGAGGCAGGGACGCAGGGTGCAGGTGCGGGGTCCCCAGGCCTGCGGGCGCGCCCCACGCCGGGCCCCGGCTCGGCCACTCACCTGGGCGGCTCCGCCGCGGACACGGCGCGGGCTGCGGCGCGGGGGCCGCCCGGAGCCGACAC
>NW_022307426.1:0-1815 GCF_002776525.5 Piliocolobus tephrosceles | reverse complement strand
CAGAAAAGGCTTGACCTTGTGTTGATCGCGGCTGCCTCTACATCTTTATTGTTAACAGAACCCATGTTCTATTTGGTGGGGTCTTTAAATAATTTACTAAGAGATCAGGTAACTCAGCCATAAATGAAAGATCAAAAGAAAGAGACATGACACTTGAAATACGGAATAGAAGGGCATGAGTAGAGAGAGTTATTATTGTTCTAGAGAACATCTTTTCATTTTTTTATGTATTTTTATGACTGGAAAATTTTCATGTCCTGAATTATTCTAATCTGCAAAAGTAATATTTTTATCTTTGTGACTTTACTACCATCACCCAAGTAGCCAAGGCTTTTATAAATCCTGTGTAGTCACTAAAACTACTCTACATGCACTTGTCTTTGTTAATGTCCAAGATAAATTAAAAAGCAAAATAAATTTATATTTGCATGTTTTCAGGAAGAATCCTCAATTAAATATTATTTATGGAGACAAAATATTTTGTTAAGTTTTAAAATTTCTAAAAATAATTGGATATTCTACATAAAAGAACCAGTTTAAAACTGGCCCAAATGGGAATAGTCAGATATTAGAAAATGTCTATCCAAAGTGCAGATGGTAACCAGGAGTTAAACAGAAATTAAGAGGCAGGTATATCAAGGAAAATATATGGCAGTGCCAAATGGACTATGAAACGATGTTGGCTTCATTTATTCCACTCTCTTAAACCATATTTGTTGTCTGCTTTGTATAAGACAATGTTCTATGTGCTTGAAACACAATGATGATAATTCTGTGAGGCTCTCTCCCATTGAGGAACTCATATTCCAGTGGGAGTAGACAATTCCCAATAATACATAGCTTTCAATCTAAATACAGCTAGAAAAGATAGAGAGGCAAAAAGAGCTTTATTGCTAATGCACTTTGTTCTTTCACCTATTATTCATCAGCAAACAATTGTTGGACACCTATTTGAAAAGGTCTTCTGCCAAATGCTAAAAAGATACAATGAGACATGGTTTGCCTACAAACTGCTGATTATCCTGGAGGTCAGAGATAGCTACATGTTCAAAGTATTTGGCTTCTCTGGAACTGCTGCTCTCTTGGACAGCTAGTTTTAGAGGAAATACTATTCATAGTGAAATAAAGTCAAGGTTGTTTCTTTTTTATTGATTAGAAAACATGAATGTGTAATAAATCTCTTCCATTGTTGGGCAGGTTTGATTATATAATGTCATATATGTGAAAATATTTGTCTAGAGCCAAATAGAGGAATTAGAATTACTGGATTAAAAGACCCTTTGAATTTATGCATCTAAAAGAGTTAGTCAAATTTTCCTTTTTGATAATTTTATAAATTTATATTCCCAATGGCAATATTGCTATACAACCTCAATAACATGGTGTTACTGGACTTACATGTTTTGGTCATGTGGATTGATGAATAATAAATATCATTATATTACTTGTATTTTCTTAGTAAATTGAGGTTGAGCATGCTGTAATATTTAAGAGGTATTTACATTTCCATTTATTTGAATTATCTATTCATACCCTGTGTTCATTTTTCTATTGATTTGTTAATATTTTTCTTAGTTATTTCTGGCAGTTCTTAATCCTTTGCAATATACATTGCAAATGTTTTCTCAGCTTTTAATTTGTTCTTGGGCTTAGGTTATGGTATTTCTTCATATATGTGATATTTTTAATGCTGTTGACTTTATTCTTTAAAAAATAACCTTTCATAGCCTCTATGTTTTGAATCATAGAAAGGCCTCAGCAGCTGGAATGACATAAAGTAATTCTCTGTTTTTCTCATGTATTTTTATGATTTTC
>NW_022307425.1:0-8978 GCF_002776525.5 Piliocolobus tephrosceles | reverse complement strand
TCTCACTCTGTCACCTAGGCTCGAATACAGTAGTGTAATCTTGGCTCACTGCAACCTCGCCTTCTGGGTTCAAGCGATTCTCCTGCCTCAGCCTCCTGAGTAGCTGGGATTACAGGTGCCTGCCACCACACCTGGCTAATTTTTGTATTTTTAGCAGAGACGGGGTTTCACCATGTTGGTCAGGCTGGTCTTGAACTTCTGACCTTGTGATCCGCCCGCTTCGGCCTCCCAAAGTGCTGGGATTACAGGCATGAGCCACCGCGCCTGGCCAATTTTTGTATTTTTAATAGAGATGGGGTTTCACTATGTTGGCCAAGCTGGTCTCGAATTCCCGACCTCAAATGATCCGCCGGCCTCGGCTTCCCAAAGTGCTGGGATTACAGGCGTGAGCCACCACACCCAGCTAATTTGTTTGCATTTTTACTAGAGATGGGGGTTTGTCATGTTGACCAGGCTGGTCTTGAACTCCTGACCTCAAGTGATCTGCCCGCCTCAGCCTCCCAAAGTGCTGGGATTGCAGGCCTGAACCACCATGCCCCGCATCTTCCCTGGGACTTTTGCTGTGCTAGGCTGTCCCTTCTGCCCACCCTGGCTGGGCAGGTGATGGGAGTGAATCACTCACCTGCTATGGGTTCTGACATCTTTTGGGACTTGCGCCCACTTAACTCCAGGAAGGAGTTGAGCCATGAGGAGGCACCCAGACGGAAGTCTCGAAGGAGCAGGGCTGTGTCCCGCCGCACCAGCCCCATCATGCCTAGGGCTTTCTGGTCTGAGTTGGAGTGGTCCTCTGTCTTTGCACCTGCAGAGTATATGTGGGGAGCTGAGTTGTTTTCCTCTCTTTCTGGGCCCAGTCTTAACACGCAGAACTTCAGGCATCTGTGGCCCCAGGGACGTGAGAGTATCCAATTGCTTCAAAAGGGATAAGGAGTCTGGGCGCAGTAGCTCACGCCTATAGTCCCAGTACTTTGGGAGGCCAAGGCGAGAGGATGGCTTGAGCCCAAGAGTTCAAGACCAGCCTGGGCAACATAGCGAAAAACACAAAAATTAGCTGGGCGTGGGTGTGGGCATGGTGGTGCACGCCTGTAGTCCCAGCTACTTGGGAAGCTGAGGCAGGATGATTGCTTCAGCCTGGGAGGTCGAGGCTGCAGCGAGGTGTGTTTGAGTCACTGCGCTCAGCCTGAGCGACATGAGACCTTGTCTCTCCCTCTCCCTCTCTCTCTCTCTCTCTCTCACACACACACACACACACACACACACACACACACACACACGGGACAAGGAGTCTTAGATTCCTCCACCTGGCCTCTCCTTCCTCAGTCACAGGAGTCCCAGTCCCCAGCCCATCCCTGCAGGACCCAGATATCCATGCAGTCCTGTTTCCCTGCTGAGAGTGTGGGCCTCACCAGCATAGGCACTGACACACTTGGAGAGCACGCTGAGGGGTAGCAGGGGGTCCATGAGGCTCAGCAGGCGGGAGGGAGAGGCGGCAGGCTGCAGCATTGTGGCCGGGTAGGCTGCCATGATGCCATCTGGCACCCGCACCCCGTAGGCTGCTGCCCGAAGAGCCACGGTGAAGCAGAGGTTCCCGCCTGCACTGTCCCCCGCAAGGCAGATTCGTTCCCCTGTTGAGCCTGGTTTGGGAGAGGGGTGGTTGGTTACAGCCTGGCAGGGGCAGGAGACTGGGGAAGGAGGGCAGGGAGGAACTCAAGCTGGGAGAACTGGGCTCTCCAAGGTGGGGTGTGGGGCACGCCAAGGCCCAGCAGACTGCAGTTTTAGAGACTGGCAGACTGAGGCACAGATTTGGGCTCATGTGGTAGACAGAGGATCAGGATGACTCAGGACCTGGAGAGGCGCAGGAAGTGCCGGGAAAGTCTGTCGGGGCTGGAGGTTGGAAGCGGCGAGGGCAGGTGGTGGGGAAGGGGAGCTGAGCTCAGGCCTGTTGCAGGAGGGGGGCCTCAGAGGGTGGGAATGGAAGGTCAGGGTTCAGGCTCAGCACAGAGGGACTGGGCTGCAGGCTCTGTGCTCTGGGGCATGGCCACACCCTGCTCTGTGCCTCAGTGTCCTCCCAAGATGTTGATCTTCAAAGAGGGAGGTCAGAGAAGCTGGACTGTGGGCCAGGAGGCTGGCAGGACAGGAAAGCAGGGCCTGGAGCTACCAGAGGGGGATGGCAGAGGCCCAAGGAGACAGGACGGTGGGTGGGAAGTGGAGGTGGAGGAGATGGAGAGTCTGGGTGCCACAGTCGGGGACAGAGGATAAAGTGGCTGAGGCGGAAGATTGGGCAGGACCTGGGTGAGCAGGAGCTGGGAGGTGTGCGGGTGAGGAAGGTAGAAGGTGTGAGGCTGAGGCTGGAGGAGCTTGAAGCAGGCTGGGCAGGATGGGAGCAGGTGCAGGTGGCTGTGGGAGTCTGAGGCTCACCAAGGAGGGCGCAGTGCTTGATGGCCCAGCAGTAGGCGAAGAAGCACTCCTCCAACGCACGGGGGAAGGGGGCCTCGGGGGCCAGGGAATAGTCGATGGAGATGATGGGGGCGCCCAGCTCCTGGGCCCAGCTCTTGAGGTAGGGCTCATGGGATTTGGAGGTCTGGGCCACGAAACCACCGCCGTGGAAGTGCACTATCAGGGACCGCGAGCGGGGTGCCTGCTGGGGGCGCGGCCACAGCTCCAGGCTCCGTTGGCCGTTGGATTTTACCAGGCTGCTGAGCTCCTCACTGTCCTGGGGGTGAGGAGGGAGGCGGTGTGTGAGGTTGGGGAGAGCTGGCCAGGGCTGCACCCCTCCATGGGCATGCCAAGGCAGGAGCTGCCCGTGCTTCTCGGCTGTGTCCCTATCCCTGGCTGAGGCTGGAACCCTACCTGTCCTTCACGCAGGTCGTAGGAGATGAGCCTGACTAGGACGGGCCCGGGGCCTGTGTGGGCCAGTGGGGGTGAGATGGTGACCGTGAGTGTGGGGTCAGCAGTCAGCGGCATCTCAAAGGCTTCGGGTGGCAGGCTGAGCAGGCGGCTTACTCTCACGGTGGCCGATGCCATGTTGGCCAGAGACTGGAGGGAGGGGACAGAAGGGGTACTGGGGAGGGTCTGCCAGCAGGGGTGCCCTTCACCCCTCCCTCTGATCCCCAGTCTTTCCCCTTGTGTGCCATCCCTGGGCCTGGAGCCCCACAGAGACCTATTGTGGCCTTAGATGGGTCTCTGGGCCTCAGTGTCCCCATCTATAACAGGCCCTCACCGATAGCACTTCCATCTCGGTGATGTTCCAGAAGGCTTTCCAGAAGTGCACGTCCAGGTTCTGTGTGATCCGCTCAAACTCAGCCCCACGCAGCTCGGGGTCGATGGCAAAGCGGCCGCTGGTGAAGAGGGAGCTGGCGGCCACACCTGGGGTTCGGAAGGGGTGTCAGGGAGCCCCAGTGGGTCAGGCTACTTGGGCAGGAGTGGGGAGGAGGGCCAGGAGGGTAGGCTGCGAGTAGAACCCGGCTGGGACTCACTGAGGCCTGTCTCGTTGCGTTTGTAGTGCTCTCCGAAGGACACCAGCCCAATGGAGATGGTCTGCAGGAATGGCCGGATGGCAGGTGTGAACTGTGGAGAGACGCAGCTGCGTCACCTACCGCTCAGGAGAGGGATGGGGACAGGGCAGGAGCGAGGCACAGGGATGTGTGGGGAAGACACGTTCATTGAGTAAATGTTTCATGAGCTCCTACTGTGTGCTGGGCATAGCCCTCACCTGGTTCAAGGACCTGATGTTCTCAAACATCAGCATTAAGTGATGATTAAATCAGCATTAAAATGATCAGCAGATAAGCAAAGCCATGCACAGTATCACAACAAGGAATGACGAATGGTTTGAAAAAAAAAAAAAAGGCAGTAGGTGGAGAGGACACGAGCGATGACTAGGGGGTCAGGCTACTTAGCGGGTCTTGGAGGAGACATCTGACTGAAGCGAGGGGAGGGTGTTCCCTGCACAGGGCACAGAGAGCGTGAAGGCTTAAAGGTGAGCTCATAGGAGACTGAGGCAGGAGAATCGCTTGAACCAGGGAGGCAGAGGTTGCAGTGAGTGGAGATCACTGCACTCCAGCCTGGGCAACAGAGCGAGACTCCGTCTCAAAAACAAACAAACAAAAAAAAAGGTGAGCTCATGCTTGGTGGTTGACCTGGGTAGCGACAGCCAGGGGGCCAGTGTGGCTGCAGCAGAGTGAGCAGTGGGGAGAGGGGCAGGCGGTGACACTGGAGAGGCGAAGGGGGCTCATGCAGGGCCTGGGCAGAGGAATTCGGGTTTCATTCTCAGTGCAGGGTGGTGCCACTGGTAGGCTGTGAGGTGGGGAGTAGGATGGTGCAGACTTCCTGAAAGTCAGAGAGAGGATGGATGGGGAGAGGGGGCAGCTGGAAGCCAGGAACAGGGAGATGGCCAGAGACAGCCCCCCAGGCACAGGGACTTGAGGCAGAAAGACAGCCAGAGAGGGTGACTGAGGCCTAGACATGGGGCCAGCCGGCCACCACAGACAGCGTCTGACAGAGTAGACAGGCAGTTAAGGAAAGATGGTGGGGGCTGGGTGCGGTGGCTCATGCCTGTAAACCCAGCACTTTGGGAGGCCTAGGCGGGCGGATCAGTTGAGGTCAGGAGTTTGAGACCAGCCTGGCCAACGTGATGAAACCCCATCCCTACTAAACAAAATACAAAAAAAAAAAAAAAAAAAAAATAAACAAGACAATGGGGACACAGGATCAGAGGAAACGGAGCCGCAGGAGGCCAAGGCAAGGGACTGGTGCATTCTTGTGTTCACTCTACACTGGCCAAGGTCCTACTGCATGCTAGACACCGGGCTGGTCCAGTGACCAAGACAGGGGAGGCCTCTGCCCTCCCAGAGGCTAACATTTTAGAGGGGAGACTGCCCTGTACCAAAGCAGAGCTGGGCCCTGCCCCTGGCCAGGTGCCCAGTAGGCCAGAGGGCACCTGAATGCCTGGCTATTATGGCTGGGATGCTGGTTCGGGCAGCCCCGGGATCTCTTTCTCATGACTCTAGGGTCACGGCTGGGACACAGGGAGGAGCTGGCTGGCCCCGCTGGGCTGATCAATACTCGTGGGTTCAGCCCTGGTGAGGGGAGGTTTCCAGGAACACCTGGGCTGGGTTGCTGAGAACAGGCTAGCCGGCAGGGAAGCCTGGAGACATGGGGTGGGAGGGGGAGGCTGAGGTGAGGGGAGGCCCAGAAAGACTACAGGGTCACATGGCTCCAGATCCCTCCCTGAGGGGTCTCAACCTCAAGTGACTTCAGGGGCCAGACAGGTAACAGAGTGAATGTATCTCCTGTGTGTAGGATGATAGAGAGTAGTGGATATCCTGGTGAAAAAAGCTCTGCAAGTTGGATTTCTTACTACCCAGCAGATACGACCTAGGGCCCATGAGTTTGAGACCCCTGGTGCAGCTCTGTCTGAGCTCCAGCCAACTTCCCCTTTCTGTACCTGCTGTTTGCTGAGTCCGATAATGCTGATCACTGTGGTTACTTTACCATATTATAGGCCAGGCCAGGGGCCACCAGGTGCCTTCATCGTGGGCCCAGAGGGGCAGGGGGCTCACCTGGAAGCCCAGGCAGCGGCCATAGAAGCATCCCTTATGCAGCGTAACATACTCCCGGAGGAAGTCGGCGGTGAGCCCCTCGTCGCCCTCAAAGAAGAGCACCCCCGGCTGATTGGTAACCAGCAGGCGCTGGGCGTAGTAGACCAGAGCGCGGAGCTGGGTGAGGGCAGCCAGGTAAGCCTCCAGCTCGGCCAGGTTGTGGTTGGTGCGGAAGAAGATGCTGCGGCGGTTGGAGGCCACATAGCGGGATTTGTGCAGGAGGTGTGCCACGCAGCAGCGGGCTGTGTGCACCAGGCTGCGGTACCCATTGGCGGGTGTCTCTGGGTCCAGGTCAAAGAGGTGCGCCACACCCAGCAGGCGGCCCAGGGCCGGCTCCAGCCCCAGTGCCTGCTCCCGCACACCGGCAAAAACGCCTGACAGCCTCTGGGCCGTTTCCCCAGGACCCTGGCTCGAGAAGAAGGCTATGTTGTCCTCCGCCAGAGTCACCAGCGACTGTGTCATTGTGCGCAGGTCCATGTTGTAGATGAGCTTCGAGGCTGTGGGTAGGTGGGGAGGCCTGTTAGGCGGGACTGGACCAAGCCTTGCTCAGCTGGAGCCCAGGAGTCTGGGCCATAGCTTATCCGCTCCTCCTTCAGACCCCAGCACTGTCTTCTTTCAGTTCCAGGAGCCCAGGACCCCAGGTTCCTCCTTTCGACAAAAGAGGTCACCCTCTTGTCTCTAGGAATCAGAAGTTTGGGACCCCAGTTCCCAGTGCCTTTGTCCCTCCTCAGGAGCCAGGAGTTTGGGCCCTCAGCTCCTCCTCCCTCAGACCCAGGAGTCCAAGCCCCAGACCCTTCCTCTTCAGGACCCAGGAGCCCCTGCTGTCACCTCTTTGGGACTCAGAAACTTGCTGCCCTGGCCTCCTATCCCTCGGACCCAGGAATCCAGACATTCCCTGAGCCCACACAACTCTGCTTCCCTAACTCATTCATCTCTTCTATGATCCAGGAGGCTGCCGGTCCTTCTTTCTTCAAACTTCCAGGGACCCAAGAGTCCAGGCACCTGTCTCCATGAACTCTCCTGGGGCCCAAGACTCCTTCTCCTAGATTCCAAGAAGTCTAGACCTTCAGTTGGTCCCCACTCTCAGGACTCTGGAGTCCAGGTCCTCCATCCCATCTTTCCTTCTTAGGCCCCAAGTGCTACCCACAGGCCCTTCCCCTCCAACAACATTTGGGAGAGTTCAGCCTGAGTCCTCCCATTCCCATCTCTCCGGACCCTGGTCCCCAAGCACAGCTCTCCCTGAACTCAGGAGTTCACAATTCTAGACTTCACTGATGAGTCATTCCTCATTCTTCAAGTCTGGCTGTGGAAGCCCCTCCAAATCCCAGTTCCCTCCCTGTTTCTCTGAGAGATCCCAAAAACTCAGTCTTGCTTCTCCCCCAGTGGGGTCCCCTGGCCTTCAGGCTTGTCCACTGGTCCTGGGTTGCACGGACGGCCCTGCTCCCCTGCCTGAACAGCGATACTCATCGCTGTTATCGACCTTGAGCATACCCGTGCAGGTCCCGGGCTGAGAGCTTTCTGTGTGTTTGCTGCTTTAGCGCGCTAACCCTCTGGGACCCATGTCACCTAGGTTCAAATCTCTATTGTTGCCACCATCCCCATTTTATAGGAGAGGAAACTGAGTAACCACTGTGAAAAAAAAACTCAGGTTTTTTTTTCGTTCTGAGATGGAGTCTTGCTCTGTTGCCCAGGCTGGAGAGCAGTGGCGCCATCTCAGCTCCCTGCAAGCTCCGCCTCCCGGGTTCATGCCATTCTCCTGCCTCAACCTCCTGAGTAGCTGGGACTACAGGAGCCCGCCACCATGCCTGGCTAATTTTTTGTATTTTTAGTAGAGACAGGGTTTCACCATGTTAGCCAGGATGGTCTCGATCTCCTGACCTCAGATCTGCCTGCCTCGGCCTCCCAAAGTGCTGGGATTACAGGCATGAGCCACCGCGCCCTGCCGAGGCTCAGGTTTTAAGTGAGGAGGTTAAAGCTGCACTGCAAGTGGCAGAGCTTTTGTAAACCCAGCTCTCTGAGTCCACAGCCACACTTACGTGGGGCTCCCCGCTAGGACTCTGGAAACCACATCTCAAAATTTTCCCTGGACTACGTCTGATTCGCCACACTTCCCGGTCCCCAGTGGTCTTCCCTCTGAGATCCTTTCCCAGGCATTCAGGCCGTCCTGTTTCTTGGATGCCTTGTCACTCAGGTCCTGAACAAGCTGCCCTTGGTGGAATGCTACCATCTGCTCCAGGGACTTCCCTCCCAAAGCCCAGCACCTTGCCTGTTCCCCTAGAGGAAGGTATTTCCTTTCCCTTCTAGGTCCTGGGGCCTGGCAGCGGCCATTCCTGTCTCTCAGCTGGCTGCACACTCACCCCTCCTAGGCATCTTCTGAGCTCCCCTGGGCTGAGACTGCTGGTCTGTGGCTTGTGCCAGTAGCAGCCTGGGGCTATAAACCCGGAGGCGGGGCTGGCCTGCCCAGGGTGTAGCCACACAAGCCACCTCCCACCCAGAAAGATCAGTGAGGACCACGTGCTGTAAACAGAGTAGAGGGCCCAGCTCCCTGCCCTGCCCCCCACCTGCTCCCAGACTCAGCTCAACTGGTAGTCCTGCTACAGGCTCCTCTGCCTTAGAACCCAGGAGTCCACACCCACAGCCCCTCTTCCCTCAGACCCAGGAGTCCAGGGCCCCAGCCCCTTCATCCTTTAGGACCCAGGAGTCCCAGCCCCAGTCCTGAACAAACTGTCCCCTCTCACCCAGCCAGGCTGCCCTCTCTCTCCCCAGAGAGGATTCAGGGAGCCAAAGGCCCAGTGATCTCAGCTCCCGCCTCCTAGTCTGGCCCTGGCACAGCCAGCCCCAGCTGTTGGGGGGAGAGAGGAGGTAGCCAGCCCTGCCTGTCCCTCCTGGAAGGACAAAAGCCGATTAAGGGCAGTGCCAGGCTCAGCTAGGGGCCTGAGCTGCCTGCTGGTCCTACTGGGTGGTTGAACACACCGGGTACCCTGGATCTGCCACTTACCCCTCTCAGCCCACCCTGCTGTGATTGGCATCCCCACCTCACAAATAGGGAAACAGAGGCTCAGAGAGATGCTTCACCCATGTCATTCACCTGTGTCATTCCACACACTCCTTGTCTGGCCTCAGCTTGTCACCTCAAAGAGGTACTCCCCAGTTGCTCCTCCCCATCTAAGATATGCATGCCACCATTATTTTCTGCCATGATACTTAGTTCTGTTCCATCCTGCCATTTGACACTTTATAATTTGTCTACATGTTTGTGCATCTCCCCCAGGACAGGACTAGGTTTTATGGAGCCATGAAACTTATAAGGTACAGGGGCGTGGCCCTTTGGGAAGAAGAAATACAGAATTACAAATACAAGATTAGGGCATTGGGCCGGGC
>NW_022307424.1:0-2530 GCF_002776525.5 Piliocolobus tephrosceles | reverse complement strand
CACTGCAGGAAGAGGTGGCTGCCACCCAGGTCAGTGTGGACGTACCTCTACCTGTGTCTCA
The DNA here is from genome assembly GCF_002776525.5 of Piliocolobus tephrosceles. Taxonomy (NCBI): domain Eukaryota; kingdom Metazoa; phylum Chordata; class Mammalia; order Primates; family Cercopithecidae; genus Piliocolobus; species Piliocolobus tephrosceles. Next base: position 2,469 of record NW_022307424.1, on the reverse strand, counting down.
GAGGAAACAAATTGTATTTTATCCCAATATAGTTCTGTATTACAGAAATGTAACATTCCAATTCTAGATATCGAGAACCTTATCCTCCATGCAAATAGAGGAGAGGATTCCCTAAAACAGATATGGAAAGATTTGATTTTTTTTTTCCTCCCTGGGAAGATGGAATCCATAAGTTGGGTCCTCCAGCCCACAAGACAGGTGCAAGGAAGGGTGGCTGGAAGATTGTGAGTCATGACAGGGAACATTTTCCCTTAGGTTCCTTGAGTATATAAAGCTCCCCACTAAAAAAAAAAAAAAAAAAGCCAGGCATTGGTGGTATGTGCCTGTAGTCCTAGCTACTAGGGCAGCAGAGGCTGCAGGATCACTTGAACTTGGCAGGCAGAGATTGCAGTGAGCTGAGATCGTGCCACTGCACTCCAGCACGGGCAACAGAGACTCTATCTCTAAATAAAAAAGAAAAAGAAAAAAAAATTCACTTCACAGGCAATAGATAGTTAAAAAAGGATAATTTATGGGCAATTTCATAGGCGAGACTGATAGAAAGAAAAGAAGTATACATTTTACAGAGCTGAGCAGTTAATTGTAAAAATCACCAGAACTGCCTTTTTCTCCAAAAATACTATCCATAAGCTATTCTACTACTGGTTCTTCTAGTCCTTCTCTCTATTCCGAATCCTAAATTGTCCTTTTCCTTACTGGGATAATTTTCCTCTGCCCAGATCTGGGTCCTGCACAATACTTAACACTGTCTTCGAGTGTGTGGATTCCCATTACTTTGCTCAGATTCCCAAGGAAACAGGCTTTGGGCCATACAGGACACCTCTAGACAGACTATACTGAGAAACCATGCTTGGAACAGGGCATGGGGAGAGGAAAGGAGAGGGAGTTTACATACCTGGCTCTCACTCCTGGTTCTTTTTCTTATTGGTCAAAATTTACCCTACAGGCACAAACTCCCCCACACTTCTAGATTGCATCATCTGCCCCTTTGGCAGCTGTCTGGGAAGCCAGATCCCACACTTGGAAGTGTAGTGTTTCATACAATCCAAAAGTGGTAGCAGAGGCCGGGTGTGGTGGCTCACACCTGTAATCCCATCACTTTGGGAGGCCAAGGCAGGCGATCATGAGGTCAGCCGTTCGAGACGAGCCTGGCGAGCATGGTGAAACCCCGTCTCTACTAAAAATACAAAAATTAGCCCAGCATGGTGGCACACGCCCGTAATCCCAACTACTCGGGAGGCTGAGGCAGGAGAATCACTTGACCCTGGGAGGCAGAGGCTGTAGTCAGCTGAGATCATACCAGCACTTCAGCCTGGGCGACAGAGCAAGACTCCGCCTCAAAAACAAACAAAGCAAACAAACAATCAAAAAAGTGGTAGCAGAAACCAGAGAGTCCAGATATGTAGCTAACTGGCCTGGTTGTACAGCAGCAGCCAAGGGTGAAAACTACTCCCAGGCAAGTCCTAAGTTCACCGAGTAACTGGAGTACCCATCTGTGCTAGTTAATTGCCTTTATCTGAAGGAAAAATAAAACTCACATCTCTATGACAAGCAGGTGCTTACAGTTTGGAGCAAGGCACCTAGGCTGAACTCCCATGGTGACAAGGAGACAGGGACATCATCTTCCTCGATGTTCACATTTCAAAGAGACGGCTCCAAGGCCCTGAAGAAAGACATTTCTAGGGACCGGGCATGGTGTCTCACACCTGTTATCCCAACAATTTGGGAGGCTGAGGCTGGAGGATCACTTGAGGCCTGGAGTTCAAGTTCAAGACATTCCTGGGTTCTAGGGTGGCCAGAGGCTTACAGATCAAAGGAAGAATTTACAAATACAAATTTTCTCAAGAAAATGCTCTAAGGAAAGTGAAATGGGGAAAGGTCTCTGCTTGGCCTTTTGGCAACAGGAAAAACTCAATTTTATGTTTAGTTACCCTTACAATTTCCCCGTATTATTATTATTTTATAGTAACACTGCAATTTTCTAATTGTCTCCACTGAGTTTCTATCTTTCTCTGGGTAGTTTACAGCCACCTAGATATCCAACAAGTCCATAGTAAGATGCAAAGCAAAGCAATTATCAAGATTATAATAGAATAATTTTTTGGGGGGTGACGGAGTTGCACTCTTGTTGCCCAGGCTGCAGTGCAATGGTGCGATGTTGGCTCACTGCAACCTCTGTCTGCTGAGTTCAAGTGATTCTCCTGCCTCAACCTCCTGCATAGCTGGGATTACAGGCATGGGCCACCACGCCCAGCTAATTTTGTATTTTTTGTAGAGATAGGCTTTCACCATGTTAGCCAGGCTGGTCTTGAACTCCTCACCCCAAGTGATCCACCCACCTTGGCTTCCCAAACTGTTAGGATTACAGATGTGAGCCACCATGCCCGTCCTAGAATGAATTTTTAAATTGAGTATAATACTCACCTTGTCAGAGGGCGGGGCGACCTTTAAACACATCATACTGGTTGA
>NW_022307423.1:0-2023 GCF_002776525.5 Piliocolobus tephrosceles | reverse complement strand
GCTTCTTTTGGTGTTCACAGCAACCTCTTGAGGGAGGCACTATTATTATCCCCTCCCTTTTTTTTTTTTTTTTTTGACAGAGTCTCACTCTGCAGCCCAGGCTGGAGTGCAGTTGTGCGATCTCGGCTCACTGCAACCTCCACCTCCCAGGTTCAAACAATTCTGCCTCAGCCTCCCAAGTAGCTGCAAGTACAGACACCCACCACCACGCCTGGCTAATTCCTGTATTTTTAGCAGGGACGGGGTTCTGCCATGTTGGCCAGGCTGGTCTCGAACTCCTGACCTCAGGTAATTAACCTGTCTCAACCTCCCAAAATGCTGGGATTATAGGTGTGAGCCACCATGCTGACTATTATCCCCATTTTTTTTTTTTTTTTGAGACAGAGTTTTGCTCTTATTGCCCAGGCTGGAGTGCAATGGCACAATCTCAGCTCACTGCAACCTCTGACTCCCAGATTCAAGCAGTTCTTCCGCCTCAGCCTCCTGAGTAGCTGGGATTACAGGCATGTGCCACTATTCCCAGCTAATTCTGTATTTAGTAGAGACAGGGTTTCTCCATGTTAGTCAGGCTGATCTCGAACTCCCGACCTCAGGTGATCCACCCCCCCACCTCAGCCTCCCAAAGTGCTAGGATTACAGGCATGAGCCACCGTGCCTGGCCTTATTATCCCCATTTTTTAGATGAGAAAGCTGAGTCCCAGAAAGCATAGGGAGCTTGTCCAGAGTGACATCTCTGATGCATAACCAGTACTCAAACCAGTATTTTTCTGACACCAAGGCCTGTGTGTAAACTGTAAAAGGGCTGTTTGGCACCTACTTTTCTAAAGTTGTCTGATCCCTTCTCAGTCTGGGTCTTCCTGAAGCTTGGCACTTCTGAAGTCACCTTTCTGAAAACATTCTGGTAACTGTTAGATCCCTTGTTCTAGCTATTCATGTGTTCTGTGTGGTTAAACCAGGTTCACAGTGGGCCACCTAGCCTTTGGAACTTGGGTGAAGAGTCTGCCTTCAGCTGATCCTCCCCACCCCCATTTTCAAAACATCAGTTTCCATGTGTTAGTTGTAAATTAGGAAACATAACCATGTTTTGAGGCTTCATAGAAAACAAATGTCTGGGGTCACACAGGTTAAAGGAGGAACCAAATTCAGCACTATCACTGTTCTATTCAGTAGGCAATTCTGGGATCTTCCTGTGTCTCAGGTTCTATAGTAGTTGTTTCAGGACTTTGGGATAAACACAAACTGTCCTTGCCTTCAGGGGGATTAACGTCAGGTATACAAGCGACTCTAATTCGAGGCCAGGTTGGATTCAGTGCTGAAAGAGGAGGGCATAACTCATGCTATGGGAGTTCAAAGAGGAAATGATCACAATGAAGAGGGAGAGATGGGTCATTCCAGGAGAAACTTCAGGGAAAAGCAACATTTAAAATGAGACTTTGGAGAGTGAGGGAAGTTTGGACAGATGGATATAGAGGATTCAAGGCGGGGGGAAAGGTTTTAGCCAGAAAGTCTGCTTGGGCAAATGCATGAGTAAAAAAAGAAGGCTTTTTTTTTGGTGGGGGGAGGCTGAGGCAGGTGGATCACCTGAAGTCAGGAGTTCAAGACCAGCCTGGCCAACACGGTGAAACCCTGTCTCTAATAAAAACACGAAATTTAGCTGAGTGTGGTGGCGGGCACCTGTAATTCCAGCTACTCAGGAGGCTGAGGCAGGAGAATCACTAGAACCCAGGAGGCAGAGGTTGCAGTGAGCCTAGATCATACCACTGCACTCCAGCCTGGGCAACAAGAGTGAAACTCCATTTCAAAAAAAAGAAAAAAAGAAAAAAGGAAGGGAAGGGGAGGGGAGGGGAAGGAAAGGAAGGGCAGTGTGGGAAATGGTGAGTAATCTAATTTGGTTGTTCCAGAGAGGATGTACAAGGAAGTGACAAGAGAGAAAGCCAGACAGGTGGATTAGGGTCATCTTAAGGTCCTTTGTGCCCGTTAGGATGTTCTAGACTTCCAGGCAGGTTGCCCAGCTCAAACTGGC
>NW_022307422.1:0-9497 GCF_002776525.5 Piliocolobus tephrosceles | reverse complement strand
TGTAACTGGGAAATTGTAACTGTGAGTGTCAGAGGTGGTACTTGAGTGGAGAGGATGGGACTCCAATGACTGTCCTTTTACCAATCATAACCTATAGGCACTTTTTATTCACCAAGAAGACAAGTGTACTTATGATAAGTCCAATCATTATTACCCAATCTCATTAGTTTCTGAGTAAACCAGATTCACATGTTTTATTTTGGGACACAAAATCAAGCATTTTTCTAGGGTTCTTCAGGCAAGAATGATAAGAAGCAATGTGATAAATGCAGAAAATAATTTGTAACAAATAAAGTGGAGAAATAAATTTGCATTAGGGAATTCAAGAGTCAAAACCTCTCTTTAGTGTTTTTGACCAATTTTCTATTATTTAAACCGTCAAAAAAACAGGCTGGTCACGATTTGGTCTCTGCAATCTTAGGAAGAGATCAGAGAAGATCGTTAACTTTCATGATAATAAATGGAGGAACATTCAATTTTGGCATTTGTATATGATTTGCATCTAAAAGCATGAATTTATACTGTATTTCTTAGTCATATACTTAAGTATTATCTTGACATTTTCTCTTGTCCAGAACTCAAGGATATAAATTAACGCATGCTCAGTATTAATTTGCTACCATTGCCTGGCTCAAAGTTGAGTACAGGTCTTCTTATTTCTTCTCATTTGGAGATGTGTTTTGATTATTTGCATACATCACCTGTATTAGTGGGAAAGACATAGCTTTGACTTTTCCAAAGTAGATGAATAGCTGCTTTGAAAAGATAATTTAGGATTCATGACACATTTAAACCCCAGGCTTTCTACTTGGTCCTGAAAGTTGAAAGGGCTTTACATTTGCAAAAACTATTTTTCAAGGAATCCACTGAAATTTTCCAATATTCTGTGCCCTTAGATCAAACATAGATAGAGGCAGCAATATCAAAACTTTCCTTTAAAAAACTTGGTCGGGAGCTGTAGCTCACACCTATAATGCCAGCACTTTGGGAGGCCAAGGGGGGCAGATCACTTGAGGCCAGGAGTTCAAGACTAGCCTGGGCAACGTGGCAAAACACTGTCTCCATTAGAAATGCAAAAATTAGCCAGGAATGGTGACACAGGCCTGTAATCCCAGATACTTGGGAGGTTGAGACACGAAAATCACTTGAACTCAGGAGGCGGAGGTTGCAGTGAGCTGAGATCACACCACTGCACTCCAGACTGGGCAACAGAGAGAGACTTTCTCTCAAAAATAATAATAACAAAACTTTCCTTTAAAAAAGTTAAGGGAGCTGGGGCAGTGGCTCACACACGTAATTCCAGCACTTAAAAAAAATACATAAATTAACTACTCATGGTGGTGCTCGCCTGTAGTCTCAGCTACTCAGGAGGTTGAGGTGGGAGGGATTCTTGAGTCCAGGAGGGTGAGAATGCAGTGAGCCATGATCACGCCACTGCACTCCAGCCTGAGTGACAGAGCGAGAGCCATGATCACGCCACTGCACTCCAGCCTGAGTGACAGAGCGAGACCCAGTCTCAAAAAAGAAAGAAAAAAAAAACTTGAGGAAATAAATTGATTTAAAACACAATAAGTAATGGTTGTCATAGTTAAAAATGATTACTTCTTGTAGCTCATGTCAAGTCTAAAATCTAAATCAGTAGAACATTGCTGTAATGTTCTATCGTATGGCTACATTAAGCCTATAGGTTTCCCTCACATTTGTATCTAAGTTATTACACATTTATTTATTACCTACTCCATAATTTTGCCATGCTGTAATAAAAAAGATAAGTGACATAAAGTATCTGCCAGCACAAACCTTACAATCTCGTAATGGTGATAAATAATAAGATAGGTTCACAAACTACAAAGCAAATAGGCAAGTGACTTATGATAAATACAAATAAAGAACAATCTAGATATGAAGAAAGAAAAAGAGAGAGACTGGCAGAGATAGAGAGAGAAAAAATGAAATTGGAAGATCAATAAGAAGCTTCCTGAATGAAGGGGTGCGTATGATAGATTTTAAGGGATTTTGGCAAGAAAGAAAAGAAGGCACGCATTCTAGAGAGCAGGAAGGGAAGGAACAAAAGTGACGAAGTACAGAACATTCAGGTCCTTTGCAGCGTGGAGTACATAGAAGCTGTATATGATAAAGCAAAAAAGATATTAGTAAGAATTTATGGGACTTGATAGCTGATACTGTAGAAGGAAAAATTAAAGATAATTTATGGTTTCAAATGAACACACTGGTCACATTATTTAATGAAAGAAGCAAGAGAGGATAATGCACTGATTTTAGGAGCAGAAAAATAATATATGCTTTTATTAAAATGTTGGGGTAAAAGTACCCACTAGAACATTCAGGCTTTTGAATTATCATTTGGACCTTAAAAAAGAGCAGAGAAAAGTACAAAAATTGTAGTTAAAAGATTTGATTTCAAATCCTGGATCTTCTCCTAAGCTGTATGACCTTAGGTTTGCCACACACTCTGAGCACCATTTTATTGACTATTTATTTTTATTTTTTTATTTTCATAGGTTATTGGGGAACAGGTGGTGTTTGGTTACATAAGTTCTTTAGTAGTGACTTGTGAGATTTTGGCACACCCATCACCTGAACAGTATACACTGACACTATTTGTATCCTTTTATCCCTCACCCCTTTCCCTCTCTTTCCCCCAAGTCCCCAAAATCCATTGTGTCATTCTTGTGCATTTGCATCCTCACAGCTTAGCTCCCACTATTGACTGAGAACATACAATGTTTGGTTTTCCATTCCTGAGTTACTTCACTTAGAATAATAGTCTCCAATCTCATCCAGGTTGCTGAAAATGCCATTAATTCATTTCTTTATATAGCTGAGTAGTATTCCATCATATATATACGGTATATATATGTATGTGGTGTGTGTGTGTGTGTGTATATATATATATGTGTTGTGTGTATATATGTTATGTGTATATATATGTAGTATGTGTGTATATATATATATATGTAGTGTATATATATACACACTACAGTTTCTTTATCCACTTGTTTACTGATGGGCATTTGGGTTGGTTCCATGTTTTTGCAATTGCGAATTATGCTGCTATAAACATGGATGTGCAAGTATCTTTTGTGTATAATGACTTATTTTCCTCTGGGTAGATACCCAGTGGTGGGATTGCTAGATCAAATAGTAGTCCTACTTTTCATTCTTAAAAGAATCTACACACTGTCTTCCATAGTAGTTGTACTAGTTTACCTTCCCACCAGCAGTATAGACGTGTTCCCTGTTCACTGCATCCACATCAACATCCACTATTATTTTTTAAATTTTTTTATTATGGACATTCTTGCAAGAGTAAGGAGGTATCGCATTGTGGTTTTGATTTGTATTTCCTTGATCATTAGTGATGTTGAGTGTTTTCTTTAAATGTTTCTTGGCGATTTGTATGTCTTCTTTTGATAATTGTCTATTCGTGTCATTAGTTCACTTTTTGATGGGATTGTTTGTTTGTTTGTTTGTTTTGTTGATTTATTTGAGTTTGTTGTAGATCCTGGATATGTTAAGAATAGATATCTTTTCTGTAGGGGTTGTTCTTATGGTTAAAAAATACTAGTGAAAGATTTCACAATTCATAAAACTCAACAAATCCAAGATGTCCTTGTTGATATCTTCATAAAAGCATCAGTTGAAGTTACTACTAAGGGAGAAAGACTAGAAGAGACCTGAAGAGGGGCTAAAAGAGTTACTATGCTTGATCAGTATACTAGGAAAAGAAAATTGTGACCATCATATGAATTTTTTTTTGTTCGTACAGGTTTTAACAATTTTATTAAACATATGGATATTATACAATATATTGCTTGACTTTTCTTGTTTATGAACTTCTTTAAAAGGGTAACATTTTATGCAGTCTTCTAGGACTTTTATTATTCATCACATTATGATTATAAGATTCATCTATGATGTAATATTTAATTATAGATTTTTATTACTGTATGATATTCTATTTTATGAAAAGTCCACCACATATTTATCTTCCTACTGTTTACAGATGTTTTTGTTGTTTCTAGTTTTTTGATATTATAAACATGAACAGTGCCCCAGTGAACTTTTTCTGTTATGCCTTCCAGTACACATGTGCAAGAATTTCTCTCAGGCCTATATCTAAGAATATTATGTATCTGGGAATGTTCTACTTTATAAAACACCACCAAATCATTTTTGAAGGTGGTTGTATTATTTTCCACTATTACAAGCAATGTGTAAAACATCCATTTCCTATCCAAAACTTATCTTTCTCAGAATACTTATTAAATTTATTGGTGAGTAGTGGAGATGGTATTTCATTGCGTTCTTTAATGGCATTTTATCAATTACTAGTGATGTTGGCTTATCTTTTGTAAGTTTATTAGTTATATATACATATGTCTTTTGTTATGAGTCTTCATATTTTTGTACATTTTTATTGTTAATTTTCAATATCATTTTAATTTATAAGCTCCTTGTATATACTCGATTATAGGGTTTTGCTGGCTGTAAGAATTGCAAATAATTTCTCACAATCTCTTTACTCTCTTTAAAGTGCTTATGAGAAAAGTGTTCTTAATTTTTATGTCATCTGATTTTTAAACTTTTTTAAGTTTTGCTTTTGACATCTTTTACAAAATATGCTTCTCTGACTCAACATCAGAAAGACATGTATTATATTTTCTTCTAAAAGTAGCTTTTGCTTTTGAAAGTTCTTATGTTTTCTTTTCAAAGTTCTTAAGTTTTCTCTTTAAAGTTCTTAATCCATAGAAAGTTGATTTTTGCATATCACGTGACGTACTGTCTCTTTCTCGTTTTTGAAATAATAACCTTAGGCTGGGCATGGTGGCTCATACCTGTAATCCCAGCACTTTGAGAGACCAAGGCAGGCGGATCACATGGTCAGGAGATAGAGACCATCCTGGCTAAAACAGTGAAACCCTGTCTCTACTAAAAATACAAAAAATTAGCTGGGTATGGTGGCACATGCCTGTAATCCCAGCTACTCAGGATGCTGAGGCAGGAGAATAGCTTGAACCCGGGGGGCAGAGGTTGCAGTGAGCTGAGATTGCACCACTGCACTCCAGCCTGGGCGACAGAGCAAGACTCCATCTCAAAATAAATAAATAAATAAATATAAATAAAATAATAAACTTCAATAGTTCTTTTCAGTGATTTATTCAGGTGCCTTAGCTACATGTCAACATTCTTTTTAAATATGAGTATTTCCTTGCCTTTCTATTGTGTTCCTGTAATTGATTTTGTCCTCTACAAAAATATCATATCATCTTAGTTAAAATGTGGTATGTAGGGAAATTTCTCCCACCTTATTTTATTAATTAGCACATATGAACCTATTTTGCACCAGGTATTATTCTAAGCCGTTTTCAAATATTGACTCATCTAATGCTATAAACAATCTTATAAGATATGTACTTTTATTTTTCTAATTTTACAGAAGAGGAAACTGTGTCATAGAGAGGTTAAGTAATGTTTCCATAGTCACACAGTAAGTCATGTACATAGGGCTGTAAACCATTCAGTCTGGCTCTAGAGTCCAACATTGTCATTACTATGCTATACTGTGTCTTTGTCTCCAAAAGTGTTTCGTCTATGTTTTGTCTTCTGCTTTCACATAAATTTATAATTTGTATGAATTATAAATGCTTACATTTATAATTTATAGTCAACTTATCAAGTGCTAAGAACAATCTTTTCATGATTCTTACTGAAGTTCCATTACATATATACAATGATTCAGGAATAATAAACACTTCAGTATTTCTGCTGCAAAAATATTCCTAGGTATATTACTGGAATAAATGGGATAAGTAAAGATCATGTATTGCTTCTTATTTCTTGAGATCTAGTTTTGCTGCCAAGTGAGTTTTTGTGCCGAACTGATGAAACATCTTTCTATTTAGATTCTTTAGACATTTTGGAATTGTGGAATGTGTTATTACCATTTAATAAATGAGCAAACAATGCCCCAGGGGTTAAATAAACAAACTTAATCTGCATTCTTAGTTGATGATAGACTGCCTGTAATTGCTTTAGGTTTTCTTAAGAAATGTTTTCATATGGATTTTTAAGCCTCAAAATAAGAATATAGGATTTTTCTTTGGATCTTGATCCATGATGATTCCAGGTCTCTGCCTAATTTACCTTGCTTACTAACCTTTCTCTAACTGATAATCTGTTCTTTTTTATTCATCCATAACCAAGCCTAATCTGCCCTTTAGTCTCTTTCAAAATAACACAGGTTATTAGAAATTAATGAAAATGTGTGTGAAGCCTATGCCCATTCACCAGTTTTATCTAACCTGTAATTCAAATTCTGGATTTTGTAATTTAAAGACTTGTTTAAGATATAGTTTGCCTTTAATTTGTCAATATTTTTAAGTGATTTATTTTTTCATTTTGAAATTCCTTTTTGTCCTATTCTCCCATTTCCTCATTTTTAATTGATTACACTGTGTCAAGTAATTAAAATATTGTTCCCTTTTAAAGTAATAACTTATTTTTCCATTAAGTTGAGCTGATTCTGTACCCTCTTATATGAGAAAATGAGTATTACCCTTATTTATTGCTCTTGTACCCATTTGTATTTACAGCTTCACTTAGACCTCAATGAGGAATGCAGTGCCTATATTTCAAATACCTATATTTAAGGTAATGTTCATTTGTCTAGTGACTGGTATGCAGTAGGTACTCAGTAAATGCTTGAAAAGTGCATTTATAACTGAACAAGATAGAATCACCTCTTAAAATTTTGATGTCAACTTCCAAATTGAAGTTGAATTTTATAATAGCACAGGATTACCTGTTAAAGATCTCAGGAAACAGTAACAAACTAAAACACTTGTTCTCCTGCTACAGACTGAAGTATAAGTACTCTGTTCCTCATTTAGGTTTAAGTGAAGCTCTAAGTGCAAATGGCTGTGAAGGGAAAATTATGATAAACTCTCCATAATACAGTTGATTTAAATTGAGTATCTTAAAGTGTTTAATTTTGAAATTTCTTAGCATTCATCTATATATTCTATAACTTTTATTGTTAATACTTGAATTTAATTATCACTCCACTGTATGTTCTTGTTTGTATTTTCTTGTATATTAAAAATAAATTTATGTCCCTCAGACTCATATGCACTGAAGGGTTATAAGCTATTCAGCACATCTTAGACAAGCAGTTTCCAAACCACACTCTATTTGGGAAAATGTATGGATTTCAGGGCCCTGTCTTTGACTTACTATATTTTCTATAAGGGGCCTGAGATTCTATACTTACTATAAATTTCACTATCATGACAAGAGACAATTGAGGAGAAAATGTTTTTGGAAGATTCATATTCACAGCATCAGTGGATACTTTTGCTGATAGAGCAGAATCTTTCTAGGAACACGTGACACTCACTCCCCATTTGTTGTCTCTTGACATTGTTTAACCATCAGTGTCAGAATGAACAGAATTAACCATTCTCATCTCACTCCTTCATTTGTTATGAAATCACAAGCCTGTAGGCATCCACACAGAGGGAAGTTCCAGTCTCACAATGACACCATTACCTACACATGGCTTCTAGCAATCCAGGATGCTATGGAAGTCAGCCACAGGGCCTCTCCTCTCAAACTGAGCACATTGTCTGGCCTAGTAATGGCACAACTCATTGCAAAGCAGATTAAATTGCGTGCCTCTTTCACAGTATCTTTTCCCTTTGTCTGATTTTTTTATTAGAGCCCAGAACCATTTTTCCACCTTGGGAACACATTTTAAAAACTGGTAGAAGCCAAAGAGAAAATGATTAAAATGAAAGGCATTTTCTTTATACCGTTCTTTTTTAGGCTAAATCTTTTTCATAAAGAACCTATATCAATTGTTGAAAGGAATATCTTTTTTATGCAATCGAACTGTGTATACTGCTTGACCATAATCTCAAAGATAACCTCTCAGTGAGTTAAAACAGACATTCATATTATAGAGTTGGGGTATTTAGAATTACTTGATCTGTAATAGTCAGATATGGGTTTATATCATTCACGTGTTCGATCGATTGAATTCTAAGTACATTCTTAACAACAACATATCACATTCAATTCCAGGCATTTTTAAATTTATTATCAACATTAATAATAATAACTCTGTACATGTGCATGGTGGAGTAGGCAAGAAAAATGGATATAATTACATCTATGTTTTGATTGAGTACACTAAAGTTCAGGAAAATCTAATGACTTACTTAAAGTCATTCTGATGGGAAGAAACTGATCATTTTAATCCTGATTTCCACACACCAAGTCTATAACTTCCTCCTCCATTTTCTATTTTTCTCCTTATTGTGATGCTGATAATAAAGAATTACACATGAATTTGTCTTTACCTTTCTAAAATGCCTAATCCCGATGTTTTATCAATTAAAGAAATGCATTTTCTTAGCTACTGGCTGTGTGCGTTTTTCTGAGAACTCAGGTGTTAACATTTAGACTATTATTAGTCTTTTCCCTATCCTTTGCTCCACATTGTGGCAAAGCCCCAAAGTTTGAGTCAGTAACTTAAAAATATGACGTCAGTGGCATGGCAAAAGGAATAAAAAGAAGTTAGACTGAACAAAATAAGTTTAGTCATTGCTTTAAAAAGTCATCATTTTAAAACCAGGAATTCCGGCCCCCCAATATAAAACTAAGTAAAAATTCAGATTTTAATTATAGACTTCTGCAAAGTCCACTTTTTGTGTTAAACCAATAGGAAGCAGCTTTTCACAGATACCAATTTATTCACTTTCTTTAACATTCCAAACTGAACAATAACTTTCACGATGTTTTTGTTATTAAAAGAAGTTCCCTTTTCAGCTCCTGCTGTAATAAATAAGGGAAAGCTTCAATTAAATTGAAAGTTATAGAAGAATCTAAACCTCCTGGGCTTAGGGCTCAAGGTATTTCACTTACTGAGAATAGAAAGTAGCAAAGTGACTCAAGGAATAAACAGAGAATGGGTAACTATAGAACCCAGAACAACAACGTTTCCATTTGTCTTGACCAAGTAATTGGTGCATGGTAGTTTGGAAGTCTTCTGAAGAGATATTACTCTTAGCTCTGCTACAAATCACTGCATGGCCTTTTCAAAGACATGCTTTTTTTCTGGGCCTTGGTTTTTTTGTTCATCTATGAAGTGAACATTCATCTAGATAAACTGAAAAGTTCCTCGTAGCATTACTGTTTTAAGATTTCAAATATTTAAGAGGCTAATATCATGGAAGCTGTATGGAAACATTCAGTCTCAGATGTGAAGCCTTCTAGAAATGTATTTCTCCTACTGAGTAGGGTTGATGCTTATATTTGTCAGATTCTTAAGCACAATTTCACCTTGATTAAATGTTTTTGGTGCTTCTAATCACGTTACTCATCCAGCCTAATCGTCTGATTTGAGGTTTCATTTTGTTCTTTTAGAAAGGTGTATCATGGTGCTGTTTCAAAGGTTAGTGTTTAAAACAACA
>NW_022307420.1:5123-7913 GCF_002776525.5 Piliocolobus tephrosceles | reverse complement strand
TCACTGGTTTGGGTCTCTGAAAATCTGTTTGGAAAGGGGAGAGTTATTGTTACTCTCTTCTCTTAACCAAGTTCCCTTTGCTCTCTCTGCTTGCTGCTCTCTGGAAATAGAATGAAATGCCCTAAGTCAGGTTTAGCAGCTTGAACACCATTGAAATGATGGTCCCAATAACAAAACCGTCAATTTACAAAATGTCTCACTCCCCAATGACATGTTGGGTATTCATGGCTGACCTGGACTATTTCTGGACTTCTTTCATGAAACTAACCCCTAGTATAACTAAGAAACTTTTTAGAAGAGATATAATAAATTAAATGATAACCCTAAAAAATGAATGAAACATATTATAAAATACAGAGAATAGACAAAATGGGCTTGCAGATGCTGACTGGCCACACATCCTTGGCGCTCACCCCCATGGATGCCTCACCTACTGTGATACTTGGAGAGCTGACAGCCATCACTCAAAAAAAATAAGAACACAGTGGCCTCTTCTGCAGCATCAGGGAACAAAAACTAAGCCTGTCAGCTCTCAAGAAACATACTTATGTGTATATATATGATACACATTTATTCAGTTACTTTGAGGTATCTCATGTTAAACAGATAAAATGAATTAAAACTAGCACAAATTTCTGGCAACAGTACTTCATCTCCCCATTATTTATCCAGGGTATTGAAAATTGGCACACATCACAGATCCTTAAGTCATTCTCTGAATCAGGAGGAGAAAAGAGAACAGGGAGAGCTCACTGTATGTGCCTGGCACTGGGTTGAGTGCTGCACCTACATCGTCCCACTTGATGCAATAACCCTGCAAGATCAAAGTAAAGTTAAAACTCACACACACAAACTCACACAAACACAAACACACACACTCACACACACATACACATGCTCAAGCACACACTAGAAACTACAGAGAAAAGAAAGCATTGATGACTGATAGAAGTATAGTGCTGGCCAAACACAGTGGCTCATGCCTATAATCTCAGCACTTTAGGCCAGGCGTTCAAGACAAGCCTGGGCAACATAGCAAGACACCATCTATGAAACATTTTCCTAGATAAAAATCATTTTTAAAAAGAGGTATAATGCCTAAGGGCTCAGGGAAGCAATATCCCTATGGCTGTATGGTAAGCAGCAGGTAAGATTACTTGTCAGACCAAAGTGGTAGTGATTCCAGGGTTCCTTTGCACACTTAGCCAGGAGACTGGCTAGCTGAGCACTGCCTGGGTTCACTTTACCCTTCTACAGCACGAAAGCTCTGGCAGGTGGGACGTAAGCATACGAGAAAGTGATATTATGTAGGACTCTCTTGACTGCAAGTGACTGAAACCTAACTCGATCTAGCAACATACTGAATTGTTTGGTTCTAATTACTAAAAATGTCCATGAGTGGATGGCTTCTGGCTCACTGGGATCATGGGTCAACTAGTATCAACCAAGACTCATTCTGTCCCTTCATTTCCTGTGTCAGCTCTGCTTTTCAGGCAGGCTATTTTGAGAGAGCAGAAAAAATTGCCCCATAAATTTCACATCACTTACTTCCTTGCAAACAGCTATGCCAATAAAAGGAAAGCACCTCATTCCCAGCAGTTTTATCAAAAGTACAGGGATGACTTCCATAATCCCAGCTTGGACCACATGCCCACTCCTGAATTAATTACCCTGATGATCTGATTGCCCAGGGTGGGTCAGCCCTTCCCGAATCACGTGGACTAGACATGGAAAAGTGGTCCTCACATGAAAAAAATGGAACGATAGTGGCAGAGGAATATGGGTGGGATGGCTGCATCTTTATATAAAACATACGAGCACATTAGTGTTATTTTGTACACTTGCTTATATAGTCACTGGGAAGAAATAGAGAAAAACCCATGCACGACTTTCTCCATGCCTCTGTGTTTTGTTTTCAACACTGAGCTGTGAGAAATTTAATTATTAAAACAAAACTTTGAAACGAAATAACAATTTGGGACAATGGGGACACTTAGCTGATGCAACACAGCTGAGATCTTCTGTTGGGCCCATGAAGACACAATTCCAAGGAGCCCGCCTGGGGTCTCCAAGGACAAGCACGTGGGCACCCTCTGGCTGCAGTTCCACTTTTCCTTCCCTGGAATCTCAGGGAGAAACAAGTTCTGGATTCAGCTGAACTGAGTTCAAGTTCAGGCTCTATGACCCACTGGCTGTGTAATTCTGGGTAAGTCTCTTGCTCTCCTTGAGTCCCATATCCTCCTTGGTAAAATAGAGAGGTAGAATTATTGTTAGGTTTTGAAGGCAAAGCGAGGGTTAAAGAAAGACAGAGACAGTTGGCAGCTTCAACAGCAACATCCTTACAGTGAGCAAAATCCTGCGGAGGAGGAATCCAGCTTAGTGCCAGTGCCAACTGCTGCTCACAGGCTGGGTAATCACGGGACTGGAAGGGAGGGCTCTGGGAGGTAGAGCTTGCTGCCCAGCAGGATGTGGCAAGGAGGTACCTGCAGTCAGGCTGTTGGGCTTTGGCCTGGCAGGATGTGATAAGGATGTTTCTGCAGTCAGGAGGTTAGGAAGGATGTTTCTCATGGCCTGAGTTCCCACGGAACATTGCACTCTGACCAGGGTCTGAAAAATGGCTGGAGGTTTACAAAATGGTACAGGTTAGACTAACAGCAACGTCTCCCAGGTAGATAGTTCTACAAAGTAAACTTCCCTTGAGCATCTACACTGTACCGGACATGGTGCTAGGACTCAGGCCACAGGAGGAACAGGACAGATGAGGCCCCTGCCATCCTGGTGCTCATGTCT
>NW_022307420.1:0-5113 GCF_002776525.5 Piliocolobus tephrosceles | reverse complement strand
TGTCCAAACAGAAACACAGGGCAATTTCATGCAGGGTCCATGATGGAAGCCGGAAGCAGCTGCATTGCAGAGCCGAGGTGGGGATAAAATCTGGCCCAACAGT
This sequence comes from Piliocolobus tephrosceles, assembly GCF_002776525.5. Lineage (NCBI taxonomy): Eukaryota > Metazoa > Chordata > Mammalia > Primates > Cercopithecidae > Piliocolobus > Piliocolobus tephrosceles. The sequence goes on along the minus strand of NW_022307420.1, from coordinate 5,010 downwards.
GAAGCCAGAAGCAGGTGCTGCTTACCACTCACCACAATACAGTTCATGAAGCATAACCGGGACTTGAAGGAACGTCCAGGGGCAGACCAGGCTGCCAGTATCTTAGAAGAGATCCTAGGAGATCAGATGAGCTGTTTGGCGGCGGGAAAGCTTCAGAAAATTCCAGAGGACCCATGCCACTTAGCATGAACTTACCCCAAGTGGGATCTGTTTGTCATTGCTGGTTCCAAGAGTTCGTCCCACCACCCCCACCTGCCCGTTGTCCCACCAGGGGAAAACTCTGAGTGGGGGCCAAAGAAACAATCCCTGTGGAAGGGGAAAGGGTGTTTCTCATCCCAAACCAAGGGAACACACCCACAAAACACCACTCATAAGGAGCAGAGGGGCCTGCAGGGAGAAATAGGATTCTGATGCTCATTTGGGTATCTGCTTCCCAGTGGGGAAGGGGACCATGCAGGATAGAGGGGCTAAGTGGACCCTGGGCTGTGGGGCTAGGAGAGCTGGTGCTAACTCACTGTTGGATGTGAGCCACAATAGGAGGCTTATAACCCCTCCATGCAGCCTCTCTAGTCTAATAAGGAGATGGTAGTGTGATCAGTGGAGCATCTGGACACAATCAAAGGGCACAGGGAGTGATATCTCCTCCAGCCTCCTCTTTCAGCTGCAGATTCTCCCTCTGAGTTACGGGAACAGCTTCTCCATGGACTCAGGAGTGGAAAAAACAATGTTTTTTTCTCAATGCTTAGACTTACCAATAGTTTCATTTTATCACAGGAAGGCTGTGTGGCATTTTGAAGTAGAATTAGTAATCTACATAATTACAAATTATGTTCTTAAAAGAAGCTGCTCAGTGCCATGCCTGACACATGGTGGAACTCCACTATGAGACATCTGAGAAGCCAGGGTGCCATGGTTACAAACAAGGACTCCAGGTGCAGACTGCTTGGTTCAACCTGGACCAGTGATATGAATTTTTGCAACTCTCTGTATTGCTCTGTGCCACAGTTTTTTCATCTAACAACTAGAATTAAAAACAAGGTTATTGTGAAAATTACATGAATTAAAGTAAGCAGAGTGCCTACAACAACAGCCCCAAGAAAATGGTCAGCCCTGAGCATGTTTTTCATTATTACTCTTAACGAGGTTACGAGTGAATGCACAGACACGAGCCATGAGCCTGGGGTTTCTCTGGCACAGGCCTCAGAGACCCTGCTTTTAAAATCCTCCATTCACTCATTTGACCCTGATAAGGGAGGAGTCTCATCAGAGAGAAGCAAGCACCCAACTTGGGGTCAGACATCCCATGGTCAAAGTTGAACTCCACCACTGTTCAGCTGGGTGACTTTCCCTCTCTGATCCTCGTGTTCCTTTTTGATAAAAACAGCACAATGGCAGGCCTATGGGGATTGAAGGAGCCAACAGAAAAATGCGTGTCTTAGTTTGAGTTTCCCGGAAGTAGATCCTGAGGCAAAGATTCAAATACAAAAATTGTATTTGGAGATGACTCTAGGACAGTAATTCTACTGCAAGTTCTTCCTTAGGGTGGTAATCCCAGGAAACACTAGTAGAGGAGTGGGGAACTGAGACAGGAAAGGAATGCAGCAGTTAAAGGGAGCTTCATCAAGAACGTTTCCATGGTGGCAGCCAGGACTCAGCCCTGTCAGGTACCTCTGAGAGACAGCACAGAACATGTGTCTCAGAGTCATCCTACCCACAGCAAGGGAGTTGGGGTATTTATCCACCAATACCCACCAGTCACTCCTCAGGGATCCTTCCAAGGGCATGATTCCTCCTGAAAGCTCTGCCTCTACTGCAAGGGTCAGACCTGGGGTTGAGGGCAGGGACCCTGACAGCACCTCCAGCAATGAGCAGCAACGCAGCCTAGTATGGAGAGTTTCAGTCAGTGACTCCAACACACACACACACACACACACACACACACACACACACCCCACACTCCAACCCCAACAAGGTGTGTCTGTACATACACATACAAGCGTACATGACTGTTACCCACTTTGATCCTGTTGACTCCATGGGATAGACAACAAGGTGGGAATCAGAGGGAAGAGCAAAATTAAGGGGAGTGAAAGTCTTAAGAACAAAATGCAAATTTAGGCAGAAAATCCACGGGGAAGAGGAGTGGTCTGGACATCAAATGCCTGCTGGGTGGCACCTGCTGTACACACACTGTCAGTAATTCTCCAAGCAGCCTTGTGCAGTAGAAAAAAATCCGCTCAATTTACAGATGACAGAAATGTAGTTCAGAAAGGAAAACTGATTTTATTGTCTCAGCAAGTTATTGGTTGATATGGACTCCCAGATCTTTCTGTCTACAAAGCCTACAAATTCTCCCTTGTTAGGCAGGCTGGGTACCAGGCCCTGCTTCTGGGCTCTCTTTTCCTGCTAAGCCAAAATGGCAGAATTGACAGAGACATTATCCCCCTTCACCACCTGGAGTAAAGCCAATGAAAGGGGATGGGAAACAGGCCATGAGGCCCTCCACCGACCATTCAATGTCTTCTGGATTGCAGACCCTCAGAACTCTTGCACCACGTTCTGGCAGCACTCCCAGTGTCTGGCTGTCTTCTGAGGTTGTACAGGATCCAGTGGAGGCCACTGGCTGTGCTGATATATCCTAAGAGGCAGCCACACAGGCTCGGGTCTCTTGGCCACTTCAGCACCAGAGGTTGGTCAGCACCCATGCACTGAGGCCCTCGGGAGAATGGAAGGAGGGAAAGGAAGGGCAGAATGAAGTGACAAAGGGTCCATCCACCATGTTCCTGGATGGAGAGACCCCTGCTCCCACAGTAGTCCACACTAGGACCACGATTCTCACTCATGAAGATGCCAGCCTCCATTTATATGTCCTCATCTGACAACAACTTTCCATTTTCATCCTAGAGACAAGACCCATGAACACACTAGCTCTGAGGGCACCTGAGGGTAACCTGAGACAGTCCCTGAAGATCTTTCATTCAAGCAGGATCCCTCCCTTGCCATCTCCAGACCTGCCCCACAAGCTCCCTCCCTGGTCTCCTGGCTCTTGTTCACTCCTTCCAGGCAGTCTTCTACAGTCATCTCTAAAACGTGGCTGACTGTCCCTCCTTTATCCAGCACCTTCCATGGCTCCCCAGAGCTCTCCAGATCAAGTGCAAGGTTTTTTTTTGATCGGACACTGATCTCAAGCTCCATTCCACCTCCTGAATTAAGATCCTGGAGAAGCCCACCTTGCTCAGCACAAGTGCATCAATGAAGTCCGAAGCCTTGAACATGGCCTTGGCCTTGAGAAAGTCATCAACACCCTGGCTAGTGAGGGTGCAGTGCTGCTCCAGGATGATGGTGTCTGAAGTTGTGCACCAAGCCAGAGGCCCTGCAGAAGCATCACCCCTCAGGAGTGAGGTAGTGTGGGAAGTCCATGCCCAGGCAGATCTGCTGGTGCCATTACACTATGAAGGCACTGAGCTCCAAGATGATTGCAATATATTCACGGGGATTCCTGCAGGGTGAGGCTGGAGAGAGGAAGCAGCTCTATAACACATATGAAATCCTGGAAACCCTTCCCACCCAAAATCTCAGGACCACAGTACACCCAGAATCGGGTGCCCTCTGAACACACTTCTCTCCTTACCTGCCAGTCTGAGCTGCCTCCTGGCCCCACATGCCCCAGCCTGGACCAGGGCTTGGAGGCCAGCAGGTCCATGGTGTTGACTGCTCCCTGGGCCAGGAGAGCCCTTGGTGGCTCTGTGACTCTTCCTGTGGAACCCCTGCCTATGCCTCGGGACCTCCTAATTCCCATGGGAAGCCCCCCACAGCTCTGGATTGCCTCACCTGCCCAGGGATACTCCAGCCCCATAGACCATACTTGATGCCTTAACCCTCCCAAAACATGACATGTTTCTCAGAACATGGCTGATGTCCAGGGCCATCTGTGGCTGTTTCCTGGGGGCCTCTTGCTGTTCTCCTTTATGATCTGTAGGGCAGGGCCAAGAGGAGACACCAGCCCAACGTCAGAATGGACAAAAGGCTCACTGCCACAAATGGCAACCACCAAAGGGTCAGCAGTACTTCTGGAAGGAAAGGTTTCATTCTGCAGAAATCTCCTTGTTTGGTTTCTTTCTGAAGCCATGGAGGGATACCAAGTCCAGCTTACCTTTAGTGCCTATGTTACCATCTGTGCCTGGGATGTGTGACGGGCCCCTGCTCCCACTGCAGGGTTGACGTTCCCTCCAGCTGGAGACCTGGGCTCCTGACATCACCTGGCTTCTGTGTCCTACTCTGGATGAGGGTAGAAAGTCTGTACCTGCTATTTCCCTAGGTCCTTTCTTTCCACCATCTACATATCCAGCAGACGTGACCATGGCCAGCCCCACACCTGAAAGGGGGGTTTCCTTGTAGAGCAGCCGAGACATCTATGGATGGAAGAGTGCTTGGCGAGACTGGCCACAGGGACCCGAGGCAGGATCAGGGACTGGAAGATTCTGAAGGTTTCCAGCCTTGGGATCTGTGGTTTACCTAGGACTAGGCCACCCCTCCCACAATTCAAAGGGTGGATGAGTGCTCAGGGTCAGGAACTCTGATCTGGACCTGTTTATTCATTTAGGTCACCAAGAGACAACCCCTAACCCCTGAGCAAGGGATGATCCAAGCTCTGGCATGAGATTCTCTTCCAACAAGGTGATGCTTACAGGGACCGGTAGAAAAGCTGGTAACCAGGCCTGCTGTCCCCCATGTAAGGACAGTGTGCCACCCACCCTCTGAGAGGCAGGTGGTGCCAGGCCACACCAGGCGCCTGTACCACTGGCTCTGCACACACCGGTCATGGAGGTCCTATGGAGGTCTTCCGCTTTCCACATTACATTCTGGCTGCTCCTAGATTTCTTCTGGTCATTAAGCACAATGAGCCATTTTTTCTGTCTCATTTTTTGACATTCTGCTCTCAGATGAAACAAAACAAAGTAAGCCAAGCCGCCAGGATTCCTGGAGGGAACCTTGGATGCTGGGTCTTGG
>NW_022307419.1:0-3706 GCF_002776525.5 Piliocolobus tephrosceles | reverse complement strand
AAGGCAAGACCTTGTCTCAGTCAAACAAAAAAAATTCCCTTCTAAGAACATACTGGTTGGTTAGAATAGTATGTTGTTAGAATGTGGGGGGCCGGGAACATTTGTCATTTATTCTTTTCTACTCCTTGTATTTTGTGCAGGTCTCCAGACTTGTGAACGAGGTCTACCACATGTATAATCGATATCAGTATCCATTTGTTGTTCTTAACATTTCTGTTGATTCAGGTAAGTTCCGTTGGCATTTCAGTACAACTAGTGACTAATGCCTCAAAGAATAAAATGAAGCCGGGTGCAGTGGCTCACGCCTGTAATCCCAGCACTTTGGGAGGCCAAGGCGGGCGGATCACAAGGTCAGGAGATCAAGACCATCCTGGCTAACATGGTGAAACCCCGTCTCTACTAAACAAAATACAAAAAATTAGCCAGGTGTGGTGGCAGGTGACTGTAGTCCCAGCTACTCGGGAGGCTGAGGCAGGAGAATGGTGTGAACCTGGGAGGCGGAGCTTGCAGTGAGCCGAGATCGCGCCACTGCACTCCAGCCTGAGTGACAGAGCAAGGTTCTGTCTCAAGAACAAACAACAAATCAAACGTGGAACCAAACTAGTTTGCGGTCCAGCTATGCCGGGGTCTTCTAGGGAGGCCTCAGTACCCTTTTTTTCCTGGACCACGTTACCATTAGGCATAGTGCCATGGGCCCACACTGTTTTTAAGAGCCCACATACATTCTCTTTTTTCTGAGACAAAGTCTCGCTCTGTTGCCTAGGCTGGAGTGCAGTGGCACGATCTTGGCTCACTGCAAGCTCTGCCTCCCGGGTTCACGCCATTCTCCCGCCTCAGCCTCCCGAGTAGCTGGGACTACAGGCGCCCGCCACCACGCCCGGCTAATTTTTTGTATCTTTTAGTAGAGATGGGGTTTCACTGTGTTAGCCAGGTGATCCAATCTCAATCTCCTGACCTCGTGATCCACCCGCCTCAGCCTCCCAAAGTGTTGGGATTACAGGCGTGAGCCACTGTGCCCGGCCGAGCCCACATACATTTTTAATTTCTTTTAAAATCAGAAGGGAGAAAAATGAACCTTTAGGTGAGAGAAAATCCTCTAGTATTCATTAATATATTCATCTTTATACCAACATGTTGTAAAATAGATTTTTTAACAGAGAAAGGGGCTCGCCAAGGCCAAAGTGCCTCTGCTTCCCACAGCCAGGAACGAGGTGGCCCTGCCGTCCCTCTGGTCCCAGGCCCAAACTACTCCTCCCAGACAGGCAGCACGATCTTGACTGGGGATATCTGATCCAAATTCCAAGAGGGTCAACAATTAGAACTTTGACAATGGTGTCAGATCAACCCTGGCCTGGATTCCTCCTACCTAGCCAAGCATTCAATCTCTGTCTTTTTATTATTGTTATTTTACAGATGGGATCTTGCTCTGTTGCCCTGGCTGCAGTGCAGAGGTGCAATCATAGCTCACTGCAGCCTTGAACTCCTGGGCTCAAGCGATCCTCCCACCTCAGCCTTCCGACAGCTGGGACTACAGGCAGGTGCCAGCATGCCCAGCTTATTTATTTTTTTGAGACAGAGTCTCGCTCTGTGGCTCAGGCTGGAGTGCAGTGGCATGATACTGGCCCACTGCAACCTCCACCTGCTGGGTTCAAGCGATTCTCCTGCCTCAGCCTCCTGAGTAGCTGGGATTACAGGCGCCCGCCACCACGCCTAATTTTTGTATTTTTAGTAGAGACGGTGTTTTGCCATGTTGCCCAGGCTGGTCTGAAATTCCTGACCTCAGGTGATCCACCTGTCTCGGCCTCCCAAACTGCTAGGATTAGAAGCATGAGCCACCACACCTGGCCTGACTTTTTTTCAGAGATGAGGTCTTGCAATTTTGCTCAGGCTGGTCTCAAACTGCTGGACTAAAGTGAGCCTCCTGTCTTGACCTCCTGAGCAGCTTAGATAACAGGCATGTGTCACCATCCCTGGTTCAAGTCATTGCACCTTTGAACCTGTGTCCACATCAGTAAAACAGACAGCAGCTCCAATCCTAAGTGGATGGCATTTTGTGAACCACAACCCCAGGGCCACAAAGGTGACACCACACCCAGCTTTTTTTTTTTTTTTTTTTTTTTTAAATAGAGACGGGATTTCGCCATGTTGGCCGGGCTGGTTTTGAACTCCTGACCTCAGGTGATCCACCTGCCTCGGCCTCCCAAAGTGTTGGGATTACAGGCACGTGCCACCGCACCTGGCCATGCTGCATCTTCTTTGCCCTAAAATTACCCCTTGGTTTGAAGAGATGACATAGGAGATCCCTTGCCCACAAGTCAGATGCATTTTGCAAGCCCTTGAACGATGGTGCTGGCAGAAGTACTGCAGATAGAAAAGGCAAGCCCATTTCTGGTGTAGTACCAAGTAGAGTAAGACAAATCAACGCCCTGCTCTAGGATGAAAGGCGGCCCGTGTAATCAACTTACCCCCAAGAGGCTGCCTGGGCTCCTCAAAGGATCGTGCTGTATCATGGGTCATTCTGTTCAGGCGTTTAGTGGCAGCAGTAAATATATCAGCCTTGCTGAGAGGGAGCCCATGCCGTCATGCCCATGTGTAGCCTTCAGTCCTGCATGTGGCCATTCTGCTCATGGACCAATTGCATAATCACTGGAGTGGCTTAGGACAGACACTGCATGACCTCCATAGACAAGCTATCTGAAATTCTTTCCTTTTTTCTTTTTTTGAGACAAGGGCTCACTTTGTCACCCAAGCTGGAGGGCAGTGGCGTGATAATCACTTTTGGAGGCTGAGGCAGGAGGATCGCATGAGCTCAGGAGGTCAACACCAGCCTGGACAACAGAGAAAGACACCATCTCTACAGAAAATTTAAAAATTAGCCAGGCATGGGGATATGCTCCTGTAGTCCCAGCTACTCAGGAGGCTGAGGCTGCAGTGAGCTATGATTGTACCACTGCCCTCCAGCCTGGATGACAGAGTGAGACCCTGTCTCAAAAATAATAATAATAAGTAAATCAAAAAATAAAAAGAAGTGTGGGTGCTTCGACCACATCGGCCTCTGGGTTTTCAAAAACCTGTCACCCCAAGCCTTGGCCGTATGGTGGGCAGGGCAGATTTACAGGCCCGAGCTGCCTCACAGGGCACAAGGAGCTAAAGGTGGAACTCCTCCCCAAAGCAACCCAGACAATGGAGGGTTAGCTCCCCTACCACCTGGCAAATCCACATTGTTAATTAGGTCAAGTTTGTTGAGGTACAATGTTCATACGATTAAATCCACCCTTTTAAAGTATGTGGCTCAAGTTCAGGCACGGTGGCTCACACCTGTAATCCCAGGACTCTGGTTTGAGACCAGCTTGGGCAACATAGTGAGACCCTATCTCTACAAAAAATATATATATATACAAAAATTAGCCAGGCATGGTGGTGCGCACCTTTAGTCCCAGCTACTCAAGACTCGGGAAGCTGAGGTGGGAGGATTGATTGAGGCTGAGAGGCAGAGGTTACAGCGAGCAGAGATCGAGACATTGCACTCCAGCCTGGGCAACAGAGTGAAACTCTGTCTCAAAATAAATAAATAAATAAATAAATAAATAAATAAATACCTAAATGCATAAAAGTATATGGTTCAATAAGTTTGATAAATATGGGTGGTTGTATGGCTGCTGCACCACAATTCAGATATAGAATATTTTCATCATCCAAATATTAT
>NW_022307417.1:0-3654 GCF_002776525.5 Piliocolobus tephrosceles | reverse complement strand
CACAAAGAACTTTCTCAGAAAACTTCTTTCTACTTTTGTCTGAGAATATTTCCTTTTCACCATAGGCTTCAATGAGATCCAAAATACCCTTTCTCAGATTCCCCAAAAACACTGATACCAAACTGATCCATGAGAAGTATCATGTATCTCTGAGAGATGAATTAACACATCACAAAGCAATTTCTCAGAAAACTTCTTTCTCATTATATCTGAGGATATTTCCTTTTTCACTATAGGCCTCAATGTGCTCCCAAATATCACATTGCAGATGCCATGAAACCAGTGTTAGCATACTGCTCCATGGAAAGAAAAGTGTAACTTTGTGAGATTAATTCACACATGACAATGCAGTTTCTCAGAAAACTTCTTTCTAGTTTTTATCTAAGAATATTTCCTTTTTCACTATATGCCTCAATGTGCTCCGTATTATAACATTGCATATGCTATGAGAACAGTGTTAGGGAACTGCTCCATGAAAAGAAAAGGGTTACTCTGTGAGAAGAATTCACACATCACAAAGAACTTTCTCATTAAGCTTCTTTCTAGTTTTCAACTGAGGATATTTCCTTTCCCACCATCAGCTTCCATGAGCTGCCAAATATCCCTTCTCAGACACCACAAAAACAGTGATGCCAAACTGCTTTCTCAAAAGAAAGCTTTATCTCTATGAGATGAATGATCACATCACAGAGTAGTTTTCATGAACTTTCTCTCCTGTTTTTACCTGAAGATATTTCCTTTTTCAACATTGGCCTCTATCTGCTTCCAAATATCCCTTGCATATTCCATGAAAAGATTGCTAACAAACTGTTCAATGAAAAGAAAGATTTATCTCGGTGATATGAATTCTCCCATAACAAAACAGTCTCTTAAAAAGCTTCATTCTGGTTTTATCTGAGGGTATTTCCTTTTTCACCGTAGGCTTCTCTGCATTCCGAATTTACCTTTGTACATAACACAAAACCAGGGTTACCAAACTGCTCAATGAAAAGAATGGTTTATCTCTGGGAGATGAATTCACCCAGTACAAATAAATCTCTCAGAAAGCTCCTTTCTAGTTTTTATCTTTACATATTTACTTTTAGACCATCAGCCTCAATGCGCTCTCAACTATAGCTTCCCAGACACCACAAAAAGAGTAATGAAAAACTCCTCAATCAACAAAATGGTTTATCTCTATGAGATGAATCCACACCTCACAGAACAGTTTCTCAAATTCTTCTCTCCAGTTTTCATCTGAAGATGTTTCTTTTTTCACCATAGGCTTCTATGAGCTCCAGAAAATCCCTTTGGAGATTCCCCAGAAAGAGTGCTATCAAACTGCTCAATGAATGCAAAGGTGTAATTCTGTGAGATTAATTCACCCACCACAAAGCAGTTTCTCTAAAGCTTTTTTCTAGTTTTTATCTGAAGATATTTCCTTTTTCACTTAGGTCTCAAAGCACTCCCAATTATTCCTTTGCAGATTCCATGAAAACAGTGTTAGTTAACTACTCCTGAAAAGAAAGGTGTATCTCAGCGAGATGAATTCACATATAACAAAGAGCTTTCTCATAAGGTTTCTTTCCAGTTTTTATCTGAGGATATTTCCTTTGTCGCCATAGGTTTCAATGTGATCCAAAATATCCCTTCTCTGATGCACCAAAAACAGTGCTACCAATCTGCTCCATGAAAGCAATCATGTAACTTTGTGAGATGAATTAACACATCAGAAAGCGGATTCTCAGAAAGCTTCTTTCTATTTTTTATATGAGGATATTTACTTTGTCACCATAGGCTTCAAAGTGCTCAGAAATATCGGATTTCAGATTCCAAGAAAACAGTGTAAGTACATTGTTCGATGCAAAGAACAGTGTACTTCTGTGAGACTAATTAACACATCATAAAGCAGTTTCTCAGAAAGCTTGTTTCTAGTTTTTGTCTGAGGATATTTACTTTTTCACCACATTCCTCAAAGCACTCCTGAATATCCAATTTCAGATTAAATGAAAATATTGTTAGCAAACTTCTCAATGAAAAGAAAGGTGTTACTCGTTGAGATGAATTCACACACCATAAAGCAGTTTGACAGAAAGCTTCTTTTTGGTTTTTATCTGAGGATATTTTCTTTGTCACTGTAGGCTTCAATGCCCTTTAGAATACCCTATTAGAGATATCACAAAATCAGTGTTATCAAACTGTTCAATGAAAAGTATGGTGTAACTTTGTAAGATAAATTCACACATCACAAAGCTGTATCTCAGAAAGCTTCCTTCCAGGTTTTGCATGAGGATATTTCCTTTTTCACTATAGGCTTCAATGTATTCCAGAATATCCCATTGCATATTATATGAAAACAGTGTCAACAAACTGCTCCTTGAAAATAAGGTGTAACTTTCTGAGATAAATTCACACATCACAAATCACTTTCTCAGAAAGATTCTTTCTAGTTTTTATCTGAGGATATTTCCTTTGTCAATGTAGGCTTCGACGTGATTCAAAATATTGCTTCTCAGATTCCCCAAAGACACTGTTACCAAACTGACCCATGAAAAGGATCGTGTAACACTGTGATATGAATCAACACATCACAAAGTGGTTTCTCAGAAAGCTTCTTTCTAATTTTTATATGAACATATTTCCTATGTTACCATAAGCTTCAATGAGCTCCAAAATATCCCGTTGCAGATCCCAAGAAAACAGTGTTAGTATTTTTTTTATTATACTTTAAGTTCTAGGGTACATGTGCATAACGTGCAGGTTTGTTACATATGTATACATGTGCCATGTTGGTGTGCTGCACCCATCAACTCGTCAGCACCCATCAATTCATCATTATATCAGGTATAACTCCCCAATGCAATCCCTAACAGTGTTAGTAAACTGCTCAATGAAAACTACAGTGTAATACTGTGAGACAAATTCACACATCACAAAGCAGTTTCTCACAAAGATTCTTTCTACTTTTTAATTGAGATCATTTTCTTTTTCACTATAGGTCTCAATGGGCTCCAATATATACCTTTGCAGATTCCATGAAAACAGTGTTAGCACACTGATCAAACAAAAGAATGGTGTAACTCTGTAGGATTATTCATACACTACAAAAAAGTTTCTCAAAAAGCTTCTTTCTAGTATACATCTGAGGATATTTCCTTTGTCATCATAAGCTTCAATGCAATCCAAAATATCCCTTCTCAGATTCCCCTAAAACAGTGTTACCAAACTGATCCATGAAAAGAATCGTGTGACTCTGGGAGATGAATTCACATATCACAGAGATGTTTCTCAGAAAACATCTTTCTAGTTTTTATCTGAGGATATTTCCTTTTTAACCATATTCCTCAATGCTCTCCCGAATATCCCATTGCAGATTAAACAAAAAGAATTATTAGCAAACTTCTCAATGAAAAGAACAGTAAAACTCAGTGAGATGAATTCACACATCACAAAGCAATTTCACAGAAAACTTCTTCTTGGTTGTTATCTGAGGATAATTCCTTTGTCACCAAAAGCTTCAAAGCACTCCGAAATAACTCCTCTCACTTACCACAAAAGCAGTGATGTTAAATTGTTCCATCAAAAAAAGGTTAAACTCTATGAGATGAGTATGCACATCACAAAACCGTTTCTCGAAAAGCTTCTCTCCAGTTTTTACTTGAAGGTATTTATTTT
>NW_022307416.1:1237-3059 GCF_002776525.5 Piliocolobus tephrosceles | reverse complement strand
CCAAAAAAAAAAAAAAAAAAAAAAAATTCAACCAAAAGAATGTTTACAGGTTGTATTGTAAAGTTTGTCAATAGATAATATGATTTAAATGTATGTGTTTATTTAGGACTGTATGTTTTTATAGAGGTTACAAAACTTTATTATTATTTTAGTTTGTTAAAATTGAATAATAACTTAACTATTTTTCAAAGATAGATATATATATATATATATATATATATATTAACTCTTATATGTTTAATGAGTAAAACTCGTTGAGACTCGGTAGTTATAATGTTTTATAAGCATTTAACATGTGTGTGTTATAATACATTTATCGAAAGTTTATTTTATTCACTGCATGTGTAAATAGAATTTTTTTTTTGTTTTTATTTTGAATAAGTTTTTTAACGAAGGTATACACTAAAAAAAAATGTATTTAAATGGTACAAAAACTCTATAAAATTATTGTCAAATTAACAAATGTTCTTGTGTATATGTTATGTAAGACTATTCCATTTGTATAACAGTACATGTATATATATATATTTTTTGCGTGTTATGTATGAGTATATATGCATGTCATTTGTAATGTAAAAATTTGTTCCATACTAAATATATATGAGTATAACTTTTGTAAAACTTATATATATATATATATATATATATATATATATTAACTTAAAGATGAAATAAATGAAAATAACGTTTAAAAAATAGAACAATTAAGTTTGAAGTTACATAAAAGCGGTTAAAAAAAAAAAAGGATTGGTCTTTTTTTTTTTTTTTAGTTTTCGTTGGTTTTCTGTGTGCGTAGTACAAAAAATAAAACATGTTAGTAATTATGATTGTTACGAATGTTACATTTGTATATTGTCATTGTGGTAATATCAACTGTATTATTGTCAAAAATTTAAACATATGTTTGTATCTATATATTTTGTTTAAAAATGTAAACACTGTCGCTTATGTATTCCCGTTTTTAGCATATGTGTTTATACGTTATAAAGTGTATGTAGTGTTTGCTTTTTACTGGATTTTGAACATGCTTTTACATGACAGTGATATAATGATTGTTTAGTATATAAATGTATAAGCAAACGTATGGAATTGTATTTATAGAGCTTTGCTTGGTACATGTAAATAAATTATTTGTGCAAAAAAACAAAATCATTAATTAAGTATATTAAACAATTAGTATTGGTACATGGAAAGTATTTGTGTTTGTTTACGTGTTTGTTTCTGAACAATGTATTTGTAACATTAGCGTTTGGGAATATTTGCGTTTGGGAATATTTGCGTTTGGAAAATTAGCGTTTGGGAAAAGAAATACCAAAAAAAAAAAAAAAAAAAAAGCAAAGTTAAAACTTAAACATATGCAAATTATATGATACATGACTATTGTTTTTAATTTTTGAAATATTGTTCTTATTTTATATGCCCAAAAATAAGAATAAACATATTGTGTGCAAATTTTTTTTTTTTTTTAAATATGGTCATATAAGCATGCAAAAAAAAATAATGAACATTTGAATATTTACTTAAGTTTACATATACAAACATACAAAAAATTTATATACATATAACATGCTTATTTTTACTTATTTTTTTTTTTTTTTGTTCTGTATACTAATATATATGAATAAAAAAAAAAAATTGCACATAAAACATTATGTGCACACAAGTTTTTTTTTTTTTTCAAATTGGCCATATATATGGGTAAAAAAATATAAAAAGAAATGAGTATATACTTATGTATATATGTTTATTATTTTTTTTCACTAAGTGTAAAGGGTAAAAAAAAAAAAAATGCAAAAAAAGATCGGAATTGATAAAATAAGTT
>NW_022307416.1:0-1137 GCF_002776525.5 Piliocolobus tephrosceles | reverse complement strand
AAAAAAAAAAAAAAAAAAAAAAAAAATAATAGAGTACATATCCATGCATACTATTTTTTTGTACGACAAAATAAAGAAAAATCTATGCTCGAGGAAGGAGTTGAGTAGCAAGATAAAGTAGTATGCTAAAAGAGAAATAGCAAGTATAAAAGAAAATAAGAAAGTAAATTATGAAATTATAACATAAAAACGCATGTTTTTTTAAGCTGCGTTTTTTTAGAGTAATTATTTTTTATGTTTTAATCACATAATTTATTTTTTTTTTTTCTTTAAATTGAACGTCGATATTTTTACTTTTTATTCTTGTAACTCAATTTCCTTACCTCTACTATGAGGCAAATATAAAACATGTTTTATATTTTGCATCATAGTAACTACCTAAAATAAATTTTTTGATAAACCATGTAAGTCGTTAAATATTAAAGTATACTTTTTTAGATGACTGTCTTACTCATATATTTTGTAACGTTTGTCCCATATTTGGGCATATAATAAACTAAATACTATAATAAAGTAATCGAATTTTAAAAAATTCGCCATATATCGTCGTAATAATGGAAACATTAATAACTAATGATAAGTATTGTAAGTTAAGTAAAAAAAAAACAAAAAAAAAAAAGATATACTTTTTTTTTTTTTGTTTTTTTTTATATCTTGCTTATACAAATACACAATGATCGTTGAAGTATGAAATTATTTTTGCGCATTTATTTATAAATGTTGTAAAACGTGTACGAATGTAAAGAAATTCGTTTTTGATTATCGTAATGATAAGAACATAAGGAAATGTGTAATAAACCATGTAAGTCGTTAAATATTAAAGTATACTTTTTTAGATGACTGTCTTACTCATTATTTTTGTAACGTTTGTCCCATATTTGGGCATATAATAAACTAAATACTTGTTTTAAAAAGTAGTTAAATATTTATACGTAAATAATTAGCTTAATTTTGCTGTTTAATTCGCTTTTAATTTGTAACGTTATAAAATATTTACGATAAACTCACTCACTCTCCTCATTTTATATAGTTATTAAATAAAAGCGTATTAAATAGTAAAATTAAAAAACATAAATACTAGTTATTTATGGCTTTTTTATTTTTGTTTAATATTGAGCTTATTTTTTATATGCAATT
>NW_022307413.1:0-1551 GCF_002776525.5 Piliocolobus tephrosceles | reverse complement strand
GCTGGTTCTTTTGTGCCCACTCTGGTGGTCTTAGAAAAACAAATCAGTTGGTGCCGAAACCCCGGAGGAGACCCCTCCTCAGGCCTCTAGGGGTTGAGGAACCTCCTCCTGCTCCCACACCGCAGACGGACTAGTGAGGGCCGCTTCCCTCACTCTCACGGCCTCTCTGGGGTAAGTGCCCTTGTCTCCTCTTTACCTCCCTCGGCCAAAATCCTGCGCAGGTCCGAGGTCCATTTTGAGCCACCAAGTGGCTCGGGAGACCCATTCAGGACGGAGACGTCTGCCTGAAGGTAATCTCCGCTTTGGCTTCAAGAGCCTCCAGTCTGTCTCTGCTGGTTCCAAAGGACACTTTGAAGCCAGGCAGAGATCCACTTCCATTTCCATTGTGTCCATTGTGTAAGTAAAGAGGAAACAAACGGGAAACCCCCCAGTCCAAATTTCCAAAGAGCACCCCCTTAGGGTGTCTTCTAGCCAATTTAAAAACCTTACAGCTCGAACAAGACCTTAGGAGGAAGCGGTTAATTTTCCTTTCCACTGTGGCGTGATCGACCTCAGCAATTTCTGCCAGCGGCTAGGCAAGTGGTCCAAAATTAATTACGTACAAGGCTTTTGGGCCTTAAGCTCTCGTCCCTATACTCCTCCTTCTCTCCACCCCCTCCCTTCCTGCCCAGACTCCTCCTTCCTCCTCCTTATCTACTAGTAATCCACTCGGTCCCATGCTTCCTTCGGGGCCCCCAACTGGCTGTCGAGTCCCCTATCTCTGCCCACACCCTCCTACAGTGTTAGCACCTTTGCGAGAGGTGGCTGGGGCGGAGGGGGTAGTCAGAGTACATGTCCCTTTTTCATTGGCCGATCTTTCCAAAATTCAGAAGCGTTTAGGTGATTTCTCAGCTAATCCTATATACATAAAGGAATTTAGACACCTTTGTCAGGCCTATGACTTAACTTGGCATGACCTCCAGGTTATCCTAACCTCTACCCTAAACTGACTGAGGTTCTAACCCAATATACCCGGTTAGATCCGGCCTCCCCCACAGGGGCCACCATTTTGGCATCTTATTTCATTTCTCAATCAGCTCCTGACATTCGTAAAAAAAAAAACTTCAAAAGGTAGAGGATGGTCCTCAGATACCAATACAAGACCTAGTTAAATTAGCCTTTAAGGTCTAAAACTCCAGAGAGAAGACGGCAAGCTTGCCTTGAACAGAAGGTTCAGCTCCTAGCAGCGGCTTTACAGCCCAGTCGTAACCCCAGGCCAGAGAGCACACACCCCACAGACTCCAAGGCTGCAAAAAGAGCCTGCTATATAAGTGCGGCAAGGCAGGACACTATGCCAACAGGTGTCCACAGGGTCCCCGAGCCCCAACGCAGCCTTGCTATAAGTGCAAGACATCAGGACATTAGGCCAGTGAATGTCCTAACCCTCGTCCACCAGCAACCCCCTGCCCTGCTTGCCAGCAGGGAGAACACTGGAAGTCTGATTGCCCCACCCTGAGAACAGGTGCTGCGCCTCCACGTGACCCCCTTTCCCAGGATCCTGGGAGCTCCTTC
>NW_022307412.1:0-11120 GCF_002776525.5 Piliocolobus tephrosceles | reverse complement strand
TACCATAAAAACCCTAGAAGAAAATCTAGGTAGTACCATTCAGGACATAGGCATGGGCAAGGACTTCATGTCTAAAACACCAAAAGCAACGGCAGCAAAAGCCAAAATTGACAAATGGGATCTAATTAAACTAAAGAGCTTCTGCACAGCAAAAGAAACTACCATCAGAGTGAACAGGCAACCTACAGAATGGGAGAACATTTTTGCAATCTACTCATCTGACAAAGGGCTAATTTCCAGAATCTACAAAGAACTCAAACAAATATACAAGAAAAAAACAAACAACCCCATCAAAAAGTGGGGAAAGGATATGAACAGATATTTCTCAAAAGAAGACATTCATACAGCCAACAGACACATGAAAAAATGCTCATCATCACTTGTCATCAGAGAAATGGAAATCAAAACCACAATGAGATACCATCTCACACCAGTTAGAATGGCAATCATTAAAAAATCAGGAAACAACAGGTGTTGGAGAGGATGTGGAGAAATAGGAACACTTTTACACTGTTGGTGGGATTGTAAACTAGTTCAACCATTATGGAAAACAGTATGGCAATTCCTCAAGGATCTAGAACTAGATGTACCATATGACCCAGCCATCCCACTACTGGGTATATACCCAAAGGATTATAAATTATGCTACTACAAAGACACATGCACACGTATGTTTATTGTGGCACTATTCACAATAGCAAAGACTTGGAATCAACCCAAATGTCCATCAGTGACAGACTGGATTAAGAAAATGTGGCACATATACACCATGGAATACTATGCAGCCATAAAAAAGGATGAGTTTGCATCCTTTGTAGGGACATGGATGCAGCTGGAAACCATCATTCTTAGCAAACTATCACAAGAAGAGAAAACCAAACACCGCATGTTCTCACTCATAGGTGGGAACTGAACAATGAGCTCACTTGGACTCGGGAAGGGGAACATCACACAGTGGGGCCTATCATGGGGAGGGGGGAGGGGGGAGGGATTGCATTGGGGAGTTATACCTGATATAAATAATGAATTGATGGGTGCTGACGAGTTGATGGGTGCAGCACACCAACATGGCACATGTATACATATGTAACAAACCTGCACATTATGCACATGTACCCTAGAACTTTAAGTATAATAAAAAAAAAAAAAGAAAATGCAACTTAAAAAAAAAAAAGAACATTCAAAACTTAACAGTAAAAAATAAACAATACAATCAGAAAATTAGCAAAAGACATATAGAGACATTTTACTGAGGAAGATACACAGAAGGCAAATGAGCACATTAAAAGATGTTCAACAATTAGTAAAATTCAAATTAAAACCATAAGCCATCACTATGTAATATCAGTATGACTAAAATTCAAAACACTGACATTACCAAATGCTGTCAAAGACATGGAGAAACCCAACGACTTATACATTACTGATGGGAAGGTAAACTGGTACAACCACTCTGGAAAGTAGTTTGGAAGGTTCTTTCAAAACTAAATGTGCACCTACTATACCACCTAGCAATTTCACTCCTAGGTATTTATCTTGGAGAAATGACACATTATGTTCAGCCAAAACCTTTTTTCATAATAGTCCCAAACTAGAAACAACCCAGATGTCCGTTGAAGGGTGAATGGTTAAACAAACTGTGGTACATTCAGACCATGTGACAGACACCACCAGGCAATAAAATGGGACAAACTGCTGATACGCATAACTTGAATGAATATCCAGAGAATTATATCGGCTAAAAAAAAATCCAAAATGGTTACAGAATGTATGATTCCATTTATACAACATGTTTGAAATGACAAATTAGAGAAACAAAACTGCAGTAGCCAGCAGCTAAGGACTGGGATATGAGGTTAGGGAAGTAAGTACGGCTACTGCAGGGGCCAAGGGAAACTTCCCCTTCACCCTCTGAAGCTTCACTGAAAATTCAACTCACAAAAGGCAGATTAATGGGAAAAAAGGCATACGAATATTATTAATGTTTATAAACAGAGAGAACCATAGAGTGATTGTCCACCCCCATCAATGAGGTTCAAAAGTTTATATCCACCCTGGTGAAACAGGTTACGGGAATGGGGAGAAGAATAATTCTGTTAAGGGAATTACTAGGGAGAATGACTGGATCAGGGAAAAGAGATCAACTTGTACATTATCCTGTGAAAGGGTCTGTTCAGGTGTGATTACATTTTTGGTCTTACAGAGAGGGAAAGAGAAAACAATTGTTCTGTTTGGTGGATCTGGATCTCAGGCAGATAAAGGAACGTTGTCCTGTGCTTTGGGAGGGAAAGTTGGAAGATGAGGGGAAGGTCAGTGAGATCTTGAGGCTTCTTCACTTCACTGTGTCAAAATATCATATGTTGGGGTATCAGTTTCTGAGCCCCAACACTACAAAAGACTCCATGAGAGATCCTTGTGCTGATGGAAATGTTCTGTTCTATATCTCGATTGTGTCAATGTCAATATCCTGCTTGTGATATTGTACCATAGTTTTGCAAGATGTTACCATTAAGGGGAACTAAGTAAAAGGAGTATGAGATCTCTCTGCATTGCTCCTTAAAGCTGCATGTTAATCTATCATTATTTCTAAATAAAAAGTTTAAATACATAATGAAAAATGAAAATGTTAATTAGTATTCAACAATTGTTCAATATTACCATCGTTTACCAATATTGAACATCAGTTAGTTTGGATTTATTAGGCCGGTGAAAAATGAAAATGTTAATTAGTATTCAACAATTGTTCAATAGTGTCATCATTTACCAATATTGAACATCAGTTAGTTTGGATTTATTAGGTTGGAGCAAAAATTTAGTATTTGCTGTTAAAAGTAATGGCAAAAACTGCAACTACTTTTCACCAACCTAATACTTGCTATGTCCCTATTAACTCACTTTGCTAATTTAAAAAAATGACCAAGCTCCCTGCCTCCAACATACTCAACACACACATGTACACACAGACTTAGATTTTAGATAATCCTAGTCTGCAGGTCTGGTATGGTATCTAGAAATCTGTATTTCTAGCAATCATCCCAGATAGTTCTGAAGCATATTAAACACTGCTTTAAGTGAAATTTGGCTTCTTTCCTCATCATTCTAAATTAACATGCCAACGCTATCTGTAAGTGACCATGTGGTGTCAACGGCAGGATGGAGCAGCAGCCCTTGAACTTTGCTATTGAAGCATCTGCCAAAGAAGTCTGGCTCCTCCTGTTTCACAGGACGTGCTTCCTTTTGGATCAGAGCACAGCCTCCTACTCCCTGTGTGTCAAACACCTTCAGCTTTCCTCACCTCTCCGGGCTATGGCAGGTGACTCCTTTAGTTCACATGGAGGAAAAAAACATGACATCCAGTCTTTGGGTCAAAATGAGGACTGTTTGAAAAGGACAAATGAGCTAACTTTAAAATAAAACTCATACCTCTACATTTCCTGATCCTGCAAATGTGAAAGTGAGAAGGGGCCGCGTGCTGTGTCTCACGCCTGTAATCCTCGCACGCCCTAATCCTAACTTTGAGAGGCCAACGAGGGAGGATCACTTGAGCCCAGAAGTTCAAGACCAGCCTGGGGTAACATAGTGAGACCATTGTCTCTATAATTACCTTTTTAAAAGGAAAAGAATTAGAGGAAATCCCCAGTCAGAACAAACAATCAAAACAAAGCCTTTGGACCCCATGTACTACACATTCCTGTCTTGGGGTGAAGGTTTACATTCAGGCTAAGTGTTACCACTTTCTTCTAATATCTATTTAAGCCAAACAGGGATTTTTGAAAGACACACAAGTTACCTCTGATACCAAACAGGAAGAATGAAAACCTTTTTTTTTTTGAGACGGAGTCTCGCTCTGTGGCCCCGGCTGGAGTGCAGTGGCCGGATCTCAGCTCACTGCAAGCTCTGCCTCCCGGGTTTACACCATTCTCCTTCCTCAGCCTCCTGAGTAGCTGGGACTACAGGCGCCCGCCACCTCGCCCGGCTAGTTTTTTGTATTTTTTAGTAGAGACGGGATTTCACCGTGTTAGCCAGGATGGTCTCGATCTCCTGACCTTGTGATCCGCCCGTCTCGGCCTCCCAAAGTGCTGGGATTACAGGCTTGAGCCACCGCGCCCGGCCGAAGAATGAAAACCTTTAGTGGACAGCTGCTGGCTTTCCAAAATGTCTTAGCAGGCTCATAGTGCCAGCTTTGCTGATATCTGATGAATTGAATTCAAGAGACAAAGCTGGGGGCTGTAAGAATCAAGACTTTAGAAAACCAAAGCATTTGAAGGAAAGAGGAATTTTGATTGACTATGCAAATATTCTACACCAAATAAATCTGTGTCAAAGTAGGAAAAAAAAGACCAGCCGTGGTGGCTTATGCCTGTAATCTATCTCAACCCTTTGGAGGCTGAGGCAGGAAGATCACTTGAGGCCAGGAGTTTGAGATACCCTGGGCAACAGAGTAAGATTCTGTCTCTATAAACAAACAAACAAACAACAACAAAATTAGCTGGGGGTGGTGGTATGCCTGTAGTCACAGCTACTCAGGAGGCTAAGATAGGAGGATTGCTTGAGTCCAGGAAGTCAAGGCTGCAGTGAGCCATGATTGATCACACCACTGCACTCCAGCCTGGGTGACAGAGCCAGATCCTGAGAAAAAAATCCAGGAGGGAAACAATGCAATGAGGGAGGAACGTTGAGTGACTAAGACTAATCTCATGTTTACCTCCTGGGACTTGAAGACCTTTTCCGCGTATTTCACAGCCAGGGGAAGATTCTCTGTCAAGCAATTAGGTTTTCTCCCAGAAGACAAAGGGATAATCTGTAAGTTTTCTTCTGTCTGGTGGAGGCAGGTAGAGGGGAATAAGCAGGCACTGAACATTACTGAAAATTCCATTTGGTTTTTGTATTGGTTAGAGGACTTGGCTACAAACAACAGAAAAAGAATTAGGGTAATTATGCAGAATAGGAATTTATCATCAGGTGGAATTGGAGACTATTGCTCTAAGTGAAGTAGCTCAGGCATGGAAAACCAAACATCATATGTTCTCACTTACATGTGGTAGCTAAGCTGTGAGGACGCAAAGGTATAAGAATGATACAATGGACTTTGTGGACTAGGGGAAAGGGTGGGGCGTGGCAAGGGATAAAAGACTACACATTGGGTACAGTGTACACTGCTCAGGCAATGGGTGCACCAAAATCTCCGAAATCACCACTGAAGAACTTATTCATGGCCGAGCACAGTGACTCAAGCCTGTAATCCCAGCACTTTAGGAGGCCAAGGCGGGTGGATCACTTGAGTCAGGAGTTCGAGAGTAGCCTGGCCAACATGGCGAAACCCTGTCTCTACTAAAAATACAAAAATTAGCTGGGTGTGGTGGCACATGTCTGTGATTCCAGCTACTCGGGAGGTTGAGACAGGAGAATCACTTGAACCTAGGAGGCGAGGTTGCAGTGAGCTGAGATCATGCCACTGCACTCCAGCCTGGGCAACAGCGCAAGACACCATCTCAAAAAAAAAAAAAAAAAAAAGAACCTATTCATGTAACCAAACACCACCTATTCCCCCAAAACCTATTGAAATAAAAAGTTTTAAAAAAAATTGTTTTAAAGGAATTTATCATCAGGAAAGCTGAAGAACTTAGCTCAGATAGGGAATGTGAAGCAAGGGAGGTTGAGCAGCTGAGCCGACTGCCAAGGTCATACCGGCCTGATGGGGGGGCCATTGTTGCTGGCCCTGCCACCATAGCTATGAACAGAACATGGCAAGGCCTCTGCTGGTCCTGGGCCCTAATGGTCACCACTGCTGTCACCATCACTAGGGGAGCTGCCTCCTCTGGGAACAGGGTGAATCAGGATGAAAAATCAGGATCCCTGGGAGATCAAATAATGAATAAGAACCTCCAGGAGTATAGCCTAAACATTTGTATTTTAAAATAAATTCCCTAAGATGATTTTAAAGAAGGGGGGTCTTTCCCAAATCGGAGGGGGATTTGGGAAACAATGACTTAAATGCAGAGTATTCATCATGTGGTCGTTCTGCTCAAAGCCTTCCTGTTGGTTTCTAGTTCAAAATTATTTGATGGCATATAATTACTTATGGAAAACTAAGTTGAGGTTTCTTAGACTGGCATTCAATGCCCTGCATGCCCTGGCTCTAGCCCATGCTTCCAGGTGTATGTCCTCCTTTCTCCTCTGTGTACCCAATGCCCCAGTCACACAGAACCGCCCTGGTCTTTCTGAGGCTGTGTTCCTCATTCACACTCCCATCTTTACCTGCTGGCGTACTCTTTATTTTCAGGCCACCCCCACCAACAGCTTTCCTTAACTACCTCTCAACTTTCTCTGAACTCTCTGTAACACTTCACCTCTCTTTTGGAATGTCAGATTATGACTCATGACGTAGGCTTTTTGCATATATGTTATTTATAGTAATAGGTGATAAGAACCTTTGCACCCCTAGGGTATATAGAATAGCACCTGACTCATAGTAGATATTAGATTAAATGTATAAACAAATGCCATCTTGGGAAACTTCGCAGTCAGGTTTTTCAGGTGCGTTAGCCTTCTTGAATGTTCCCATTGGGAGCAGCTTTATTTTTACAGCAGTTTTTCTTATTTCATTTTAAGTCATGAACAAGGAGACTTGCTATTGCCATCGGTTTTATTTGGGTATCCTTGAACAGTAGTCTGCTTTTCAAAATTATAGACCATGATTCTTTAAAAGGAATGGATGATTACACTAACTCCCCTCAATTACAAATGTTACCTATCATATCACTGTGTTGAGTACCAATAAAACTATGGCTTCCAGAGTCAGCTCACACCCTTGCCTTCAAAAGTTAAATTTAATAGTATCTATTAACTTAGAGCAAATACTATTTTTTATTTTTTGAGATGGATTTTCACTCTTGTTGCCCAGGCTGGAGTGCAATGACATGATCTCAGCTCACCACAACCTCCACCTCCCAGATTCAAGTGATGCTCCTGCCTCAGCCTCCTGAGTAACTGGGATTCAGGCATGCGCCACCCTGCCCAGCTAATTTTTGTATTTTTAGTAGAAGCAGGGTTTCTCCAAGTTGTTCAGGCTGGTCTTGAACTCCTGACCTCAGGTCATCCACCCACCTAGGCCTCCCAAAGTGTTGGGATTACAGGTGTGGCCACCACACCCGGCCCGGCCTGGTACCTATTTTTAACTGGCTAACTACAGAGAAAAAGTTATCTTTTTACCACTCCATAGGTAAAAGTTTGAAGGTCAAAAGTGACATGTTGACACAGTGGTATATGGTTAGAAGAAAGGAGGACTAAAGTTTTAATTTTTTTTTTTTTTTTTTTGAGATGGAGTTTCACTCTTGTTGCCTGGGCTAGAGTGCAATGGCACAATCTTGACTCACTGCAGCCTCCACCTCCCAGGTTCAAGCGATTCTCCTGCCTCAGCCTCCCAAGTAGCTGGGATTACAGGCATGTGCCACCACACCCAGCTAATTTTTTGTGTTTAGTGGAGACAGGGTTTCACCATTTTGGTCAGGCTGGTCTCAAACTCCTGATCTCAGGTGATCCACCCACCTCGGCCTCCCAAAGTGCTGGGATTACAGGCATGAGCCACCACTCCTGGCCACAAATTTTGAATTTCTTTTCTGTGGTCACCTTGTATCAGAGAGTTACTAATGTAAAATTACAGTGGTGTTTGTTTTCATTTCCCTCTGTCACTTGAATGTTTCCTCTACTTTTGTATAAAAGTTACAAAACCAGGCCAGGCGTGGTGGCTCATGCCTGTGAGCCTCCCACTTTGGGAGGCCGAGGTGGGCAGATTATCTGAGGTCAGGAGTTTGAGACTAGCCTGGTCAACATGGTAAAACCATGTCTCTACTGAAAACACAAAAATTAGCTGGGCATGGTGGCGCACTCTTGTAATCCCAACTATTTGGGAGGCTGAGGTGGGAGGATCACTTGAACCTGAAGGTGGAGGTTGCAGTGAGCCAAGATCCCATCACTGCACTCCAGCCTGGCGAGTGAGACTCCATCTCAAAATAAAAATAAATAAATAATTAAAAAAGAAGTTATAAAACCAAGCCAAACCGAAATGAAAAGAGAAAAAGAAAACAAAAAGCCGAAAAAGTAATTCTTTGCTTTCTCGTGGCAGCCATGACACTCTGGTAAGAGCTGCATGCTTGAAGAGGTTAAAAAACTGTGTGGTAGGGCTTTCTTTATGAAACCGTGGGGCTGTCAGTGAGTTTGGAGGGTCTGTACAGAATTTCATCCACACATAGGAATAGACTGTGTAAGAAGGTTCAGTGTAGGATTGGTTTGTGGCTCTTAATTTATTCAAGAAATATTTACTATGTGCCTGCTACTGCAGGCCTTGGGATGAGTAAGACAGACATGGTTTATTTCCTCGTGAAATTTATTGTTAAATAAAGGAGATGGACAATTAACAAATGATTGTGCCAATGATTGTTTTGCTGTGGTGACAGTAATTGCTATGAAGTCAATGTATACAGTGTGATCTGAAATTACGTAATGGGTCCCCACCCCAATTCATTTCTTGGCCTCCAGACCTTTAGCATTTACTGTTACTGTTAGTTGCCAATTTGTGTAGCTCTTCCCTTTACTCATCATGTCAGCCTTGTCTGTTCCAGCCCATCCTCTTCTCTAGAGGTCTGGCAAATGATTAGAGCTGTCGGTCATTTTCATGCATCCAGAATTTGGAAGAATCTATAGTCCTTTCCTGCATAGCATCCTATCCAGGACATAGCTCATTAGAAGAATCATAGTCATGGATAATCTCAGAGAAGATTCTGTTGATTCCTATCATTCCAAGAGTGACTCTGCATTGTCCACACAATGTAGTGAGAGAAACCTCCATTAAATGACAGTCATCCATGGCCCATTTCCTCCAACAGCCCTCTCTGTTTCAGTGGCACTGGGTGCCACTGCAGAGATGGTATCTCAGGTGAAACCCTAGTAGTCATATTTGTGTTCTGCTGCACTCTCAGGGGTGGGGAGCATTATCACTGCACAGACATATATGACAGGTCAGTATCTACTATCCTGATGAAGTAATACAATGCTCACAAACTGAGAAAGGTCTTGACTTTTACATCACTTTTTGTTTTTTTACAATTTCATTTTAGGTCATGAATGGGGAGACCAGCTGTGAACATGGGCTCTAGGATTGTGGACATCAATCCATGGAGAGGCAGAACTGGGAGCGAGGGAGTCAACAGAGTTGTGCCCTATCTATTCATTCATAACATTTCAACATTTGCTCACTATTTCTATGTACCTTGTCTGGGTTCCATGCTAAAGAGGACTCAAGAGGAAAGTGATACAGGCAAGAGGTTGAATTGAGCTGATATAAAAAGATCACCTTCAAACAATAATATTGCTGGGGAAAACAGAATAATATTAACACATGGCCAGGCTTGAAAGCAAGCAAGGGAAATCCCCAGATGCCAGAGGCACAAAACAGGAGTTGAAGCTGAATCTCTCAAAACAATATCAATATAGGTCCCAGAGGCTGAAGACCAGAATATTAGTTTTCTCATGTGGATGGGAGGTGAGGCTTGGGGCTTCCAAAAAAAGCCAGGGTGGCCAGACGTGGTGGCTGATACCTGCAATCTCAGCACTTTGGGAGGCCAAGGCAGGCGGATCATGAAGTCAAGAAATGGAGGTCGTCGTGGTCAATATGGTGAAACCCTGTCTCTACTAAAAATACAAAAATTAGCCAGGTGTGGTGGCACATACCTGTAGACCCAGCTACTCGGGAGGCTGAGGCAGGGGAATTGCTTGAACCCGGGAGACGGAGATTGCAGTGAGCCAAGTTCGCGCCATTGCACTCCAGCCTGGTGACAGAGTGAGACTCCGTTTAAAAAAAAAAAAAAAAAAAAAAAACCTGCCAGGGCT
Organism: Piliocolobus tephrosceles; assembly: GCF_002776525.5. Classification (NCBI taxonomy): domain Eukaryota; kingdom Metazoa; phylum Chordata; class Mammalia; order Primates; family Cercopithecidae; genus Piliocolobus; species Piliocolobus tephrosceles. Next base: position 1,232 of record NW_022307412.1, on the reverse strand, counting down.
TTAGGGCTGCTCCACCCACAACAATGAAATGGAACACGACCACTATCTAGAGAAGTGTCAGCGAAGCTACTTATCTACCAGGGGAAAATGGCATCAGTCAGAAATCAGAACCCCAAATCTGTGCCATAAGATTTTGGGACCAGGCGCAGTGGCTCATGCCTGTAATCCCAGGACTTTGTAAGGCTGAGGTGGGCGAATTGCTTGAGCCCAGGAGTTTGAGGCCAGCCTGGGCAATGTGGTGAAACCAACCTCTGTACAAAAAATAGGAAAGTTAGCTGGACATGGTGGCACATGCCTGTAGTCCCAACTACTTGGGAAGCTGAGGTGGGAGGATCACCTGAGCCCGGGAATTCAAGGCTGCAGTGAGCCGTGATTGTGTCACTGCACTCCAGCCTGGACCTCAGAGTGAGAAACTGTCTCAAAAAAAAAAAAAAAAAAAAATTGTGGGCTATAAATTTATACTTCCCTGTGGAAGAAGAAATGCCAAACCAAAAGATTAACCTAGAAACTCTTCCAGAAGCAATGAAACTCTTAGAGCTCCAGAAAAAGCATCACAAAACTATCTTGTAGACATGTCTCCCATGTGGAGGGTCCCCTAGGCCATGCCCAGTTCCAAGGATTAACAGGAGGACTCACAGGACCAGAATATAGTTCTCCCAGCTGTGACTTATTACAGGGAAAGGATACAAAACATAAGGAAAGATGCATGGGTGAAGTTCCAGAGGAACCAGGTACAAGTTTCCAAGAGTACCCTGCCAGTGGAGTCACACAAGACACACTTAATTCTCCCAGCAAGGGTCTGTGACAATACATGTGAAAATGTTGTCTAGTTGTGAAGCTCATTAGAGACTCAGTGCCTAGGGTTTTTATTGGGGGCTTGGTCATGAAGGTACTTAGGTATCCTCTGCCTAACTCAACAAAATCCATGAATCCCAGAAGGAAAGTGGCCTCCTTCCTCATTTCTGATGTTCTTGGCAGTTTTGAGGATGACTGATCAGTAGTTTCATAGACTGTCCCTCCACTGGTATTTGATATTTTTCTTAAATAGACTGGAGTTATGTGCTTTGGGAGGAAGACCACACAGAGGTAAAGCGCCATTCTCATCACATTGTGTCAAGGGTACATGCTATTGACACGACTTATCACTGACATCCTCAATATCTGTGATGGCCTGGCTGAGACAGTGTCTGTGAGGATTTATCACTGTAAAGTTCCTCTGTTAGCAAGAGGGA